>NC_141365.1:18426743-18496743 GCF_057382095.1 Aulonocara sp. 'chitande type north' Nkhata Bay
GCAAGAAATGTCCTCCTGCGTCATTTATCTGACATTGAAAGGTAAAAAGAAAGACCTCCAAGTCAAATACTTGCCTGTTCTAGTGCCTATAAACAAACATAAACAGGTGGGAGGGAAGTACACTTGACCCAACGCATTGTCCAAGCTAACAGCACCTATACACATTTACAACACACGTGTATATATTCACAGCATTTAGTAGATATGTGCCTAATGATGGCAATAGTGAACTAAAAAAAAAAAAAAAAAAAAAAAAAAAAAAAAAAAAATCACAATAAGAAACATCAGGATGGATAAAAATATAAATAGTGTTGGTAAAAATTGTATTGTAGAAGAAGGGAGAGGCCAAATTTATAGGGATGCAGAAGAAGAAAGGGACTGAGAATGAGAACAACTGCAGGTCTAAGAGTCAATTATATCAGGGACAGTTTGGGGTTTAGAACAGATTTTGCATAATTAGAATATAACATACACATAAAATAATACACAATCACATATACAGGAATTTACATTATGAGTTAATAGTTATTAGTTATTTTTGGTACTCACTAGGGTCACAGTGTACTGACTGTAACAAAAGAAGGAAAGTAAAAAGGTGCGAGGGTTATGTTACTAGTCTATAAACCAGCACTCATCAGTTCTGAATAAATTTTCAGGTGAGAGGAGAATAGGTGATGGGAAGTAACACTTTCAAACAAGCCAGAGAGTTCTTGCACTGACTAGATGATTAGGAGGCGGGTGTGTCCAGTAACCAAATGTAACATTCATCAGTTCACCAGCAGCAGCAAAAAGGAAAAAGCAGAGAAGAGGAAGGAGAACAGGCTCTCTGCTGCACTTCAAAAAGCTGTGGTCGATGTTTTCAAGTTTCCATTAATGCTGCAGACCCTTTCCTGCCTGTCTGAAAGCTGAAAGATATTGTAAAAGGAAGAAAGAAACCAGTATCTATTAAGGAGATAGGGTTGTGGAGGTGAAGACTGTTTTATTTCCTGAACTGCGAACAAACATGGAGTTTTTTGTGGCGAAAACGTCTTAGAATAACTGCAAGGCTACTTTTTGTCCTACTTTTATTTTTTTTTTAAAAAACAAAAACCTTTGGCATGACTTTTGATTACACTTTCAATTTACCAATATCCAGTTTTAAAATGTACCAGATATTTTCTAACCATATATTTGATAGTTTATCCCCATGAAGAAGCTAAGTCAAGTAAGGCATCTCACATTCTATAAATACCTTTACTAATTTATACAGTGACTTGTTAAAAAACTGAGGCCAGTTCTTAAAGTTGTTTCGTTTTACTTTAGAACCCAAATAATGGGCAAAAAAATAAATAAATACAGAATAGATAAAGAGACCGTTACATTTCTACATGTCTTCATGTAGAAATACTTCACTTGTTGATCAAACATGGCTTAGTTCCCAATTATTATTAAAAACAAAACAAAACATTGAAGACAGAGAAAATAAGATACAGAAAAAAAATAAACACCACAACAAAAGAAAAAAAAGGTTTAAATGTTTCAAAAATACAAAAAGAACCATTATCATTAAATATAAATAAATATTTCTGCTAGAAAAGGAATTTATGAGTAGCAATTAAAACCAGGCATTATGTGCTCATACTTATGAAACAGGTGCTGCATGGATTTTTATGATTTTTTATTTTTTTTGTATTTTTGTATAAACCCAGGACCTGTGCTCCAATTTTGTTGGTTCCTTTATTACCAGTTTATTACCATTGTATATCACTGTACAAGATTATTATTCAACAGGCTCACGATTTGTTCAAGACACATCCTGAGGTCACACACACTACTGTCTGGCCTGGTTAAAGCCCCCAGAGGCCACACAGTAATCTTAAGTGTAAGACCCTGCATCCTACAAGACCTACAAAGATGTGTCAGGTAAGAAATGCAATCAGAAGCATGCTTGCATTTTTTCTGACATACAGAGCATTGTGCGTGAGTTTGTACCCGAGTCCGACGTTCAGTGGTGAGATGTGAGATCTACAGTAATACTCAGTGTTGGTCAAGTTACTTGAAAAAAGTAATCAGTAACTAATTACTGATTACTTCCCCCAAAAAGTAATCCCGTTACTTTACTGATTACTTATTTTCAAAAGTAATTAATTACTTAGTTACTTAGTTACTTTTTAAAAACACGATTTACAACCTGAAGAGGTGATAAAGCGATAGATCTTTCAGCCCAATTCTACTTTTTCTACATAATCCATCATACAAAATGTAATCAAATGGAAAAGTCTCTTTTAACTTGTTTTATCAGTTTTAATCTTTTAACTTTATGCATCAAGCAAAAATGTAATTATATGCAACATTCTCTGACTTGAATAAATTAGTTTAACATTTAAACCTATTTTCTGCACATTCCAGCACATAAAATAAAATATTTTTTGTGTTTACACTCACTCTTTCAAATAGATGCAAGTAAAACACAGCAGAACATAAATAAAGTCAAAGACTCAGCGGTCCTGTTGCTCTATTTTCACCTGTAAAGCAGCACTGCGGTAGGCGGAGGTTTACCCTGGTGCAGGTGTGCCGCAGTCAGTTGAAGAATCCGTGACTTTCTCTGTGAGTTTCCCATTACGTCATAGCACACTCGGTGCTTGCTTGGAAGTTTAGGGGTTTTTTTCGCTGTAAAAAGAAGTTTTCTTCCCACACACAACGGATGCTAATGTTTTTGTCACTTTTTATGGAATCAAACTCAAAGTAAGGTCAGTACTTCCACGCTTTAAACGCTGCACGCTCATACTCTCTCCCACCATCGATATGTGATCCATTGTTGATCTGCACACAGCTGTTGTCACTAACGGCGCACTCGCTTACGTCGTGAGACATTCTCGCAAAAAAAAATCACAGTTTTAGTAACGCAGTAACGCAGCGTTCCTACGGGAAAGTAACGGTAATCTAATTACCGTTTTTGCAATAGTAATCCCTTACTTTACTCGTTACTCGAAAAAAGTAATCAGATTACAGTAACGCGTTACTTGTAACGCGTTACTGCCCATCTCTGGTAATACTACAGTGAGTCTAGTTTTCACTTTTTATGGCTAGACCAGTGTAATCACCACCTGCCCTTCTAGTTATAGATTTGACTGCCTGCACTTTTAAACACAGTACATGTTGTTGAGAGTTCCAAGTGATGTGAACATGTCACTATTTTACAAGTGACAAATTTCAGTGAACTTGATAGTGCTTTTTGCTTTTTACAGGTGCAGTCTCAGGTAGGGGTGGGCGATATATTGAATATACTCGATGTATTGTGGGTTGTTCCACGTATGATGGTTAAAATGGCTTTATCATAACAATCGAGTTTAAATTGCCATGGCAATATTAAGGGGTCTACATGTAACAAAGTGACCCCCCCCCAACATGCTGCCAATGCATCATTAACCCCACTCTCCCAACCAGAAATCTTTTTACCTGCCACACTGCACTGAGCATGCATGTTTTTATACTACCAGTCAGGGAAAACGGGAGTTCCAGACAAACGGGGGAATGAGACTCGCTGTCATTTAAATTTCACAAGGAGGATGTCGAACAAAACGCAGTAATTTGCAAAACATGCCGTAAAACTATTGACGCAAAAGGTAGCAGTACCACGACTTTATACCACCAGCTGAAAACTCATCCACTGGAAAATGAAGACCTTTAAACTCCACATGTCAACATCTCCACACATCAAAGAAAACATAAATTAACCAGCTGCGTTAACTGTGACTGTTTTTGGTCAGTGGTTTTTAATAGTCACTTGCCATGATCTTTTGTTTGTTAATGGTCTAGTGTTGACCACAGAAAGAGACTTACTGTCACAGTATTGTCATTTGTGAAAAGCCTGTGTACAACATTCAGTAGAAAAAATATTGAATAGTTGATTTGAATGATTATATCAGGGCAATTTTAGGCTCTATATGGATAAAGGTAACACTTGTTTTTGGAGGTCATTTAAAGTGATTGACTCTGCAAAAAGTTGGTGACCTCTGCACACTATGCACCTCAGCATCTGCTAACCCCACTCTGTGATTTTACGTGGCCTAACATGTTGCGTCGAAGTTGCTGTCGTTTCTCAATCGCTTCCACTTTGTTATGATATCACTAGCAGTTGATTGTAGCATCCTAGCATGGCACCATGCTGGAATTTGCTTCTGAGAGTGAACAATTATTTTACAAATGCTTGTAGAATCAGTCTGTATGCCCAGGTGCTTGATTTTATACACCTATGCCCATGGAATTGACTGGAACACCTGAATTTAGTGATTTGGATGGGTGAGCGAATACATTTGGCAATATAGAGTATAAAGTTCATTCAAGCAATAACAAACAAAATTATCAGTTCTATTCTGTGTTTTAACAGAAAATCTCATAATTATAAACTTAAATACTTTTCCCTCTAGATACATATCAACCCAAGGCAAGACTCCAGGAATAAAAAGGTTACACAGTCCACCAGTTTGAACATGACATACTATTTTGCTTGCTATTACAATTGTGCATGTGGGAGTATTGGAATAATTTCAACAACGAGAAAGTGGTATTCAGATAATGCATACAGTACCAGCCCATTAGCTGCAAGAGTTAGAAAATGGGAGAATAAACAATTAGAATAAATGCATTTTCCAGTCTGTACTTACGACAAGTGTTACGACGACATCCCAAGTGTGAGGCTAAACTCATTAGCAAACACTAAGAGAGGGAAAAAAACAAAGCGGGGAGGAAAGAAGGCATAAATATGCCAATGATAGTTCCATGAACTGTTTTGAATTGGAGTGAAGAAATCCGAAAGCAATCAAAATGAGCCTTTCTGCAAAATAGTGATATTTTTAAAATTGTTATTTTTTAATGTTCTTAATTTTGGATTGTCAGTTACATTTGAAAATAATCACTGATAAAGTACCTGATGTGTTTTCATGATATCGCCATGTCACAGCAATTATTACAAGTTATTTTGGTGTCCTTTCTAACGTTTTGAACATGACTCTGTTTTGCTTTGATCTGTGTCTAAAAGTGGAGATGAGCCACACTGCCCAACCGTACAGCTTCTGAATACAAATTAGAAGCCACCTTTCTGCTTCATTGGCTGCAATAACACCTCCACCCACCCTCTTATAAACACACATGCACACTTGCAGAATGGATTCTCGGATAATTAACTTTGGCCACATCTCCATGCCCTGTACACACGGAGACATGGACTCACCTGATTCTGATTCCAAAGGGAATCTATGGTGGTGATCAATGATGAGCCTTCCTCTGATATTCTCCTTTGGTCACTCGCTATTACAGTTTACCAAATCCTTATTTAATATGTGCAAGATGCATGTACACACAAAGACAATTTTCTTATTTTACATGTACTACCACCCACTAATACACACACCAAACACCCACGGCTATTTTTACAGATATTCTTGCCCAAGTAAAAAATAGCCGTGGGTGTTTGGTTTTCCATCATTTTAGGTGATATTAACATTATTTAAATTAATTTTCTTCTGGCCATAATTCTAGCTGGAACCATTATTTGTCTAAATCTAACCATAAAACACTGTGTTCAACTTAAAATGGTCGGCATTTGCGAGAAATGCTTTTCGTTCCCAGAAGCAAATCAGATCATCATAATGTGACTATGCAAACACACCTGTCACAACATGACACACACTCTCTACTATTAATAAGAGCAGCAGCTGACTTGACAGCAGAGGGCTAATTTGATTAATTACCTTCATTTGAAAAGGTTTTCTGGAGGTCTGTCATGTAAATGGAGTGTAGCAGCAGTCTGTATCGAGTGGTCAGTATGACTAAAAAAGTACTACGTAAATCACAGGCCATTTTCAGTGTCCAATTGATCTTCAATTTTTACTCACTACTTGCCAGGTAGGCTAATCTGCAACACTATGTACTTTTAGAAAAAGTTAAGGTTAAAGATCATAGTCTTTACAAAGTAAATTGCAGCCATGTTGGAAGCCATCCTTCAAAGGAAATGTTTAAATCAGAAAAGCCTTTTGCATTTATTAGAAAGTGGTCAGGAAGAATGGTAGAGAGGGTGGAGGAAGACAGAGCAAAGTGCTTCTGGTCAGACTCGAACTGCTGCATTTCAGCATTGTGGCACTAATTTGGCACCCAAAGTTTCTGATTTTTATAGACTGGCATCCATCACATTTCATAATCCCTACTATAAATATAGAGCATGCTAAGTGTTGCTTCAAGTCATATTTATAATCTGTTTTACTTATGTAAAAAGTATTCAAGCTACATAGGGGCCATGGGGGAAAATAGTTAGTGCTTTGTGAACAGTGGCTCAGAGATAAAGTGCTGGATGGAAGCCACAGGAATTATATTTCTGCCGTATCATCGGAGTCAGGTCATCTTAGTGCAGGTCTGTGTGACGCTAAGCTCTGGGCTTATATCATCATTAGTCTACTGGACACTGGAGAGGCACTGAAGGGGATTATCACAGAATGAATGCAGGATGCAGCAGTGAGCGGTTAGTATAAACACGTATGGAAATCCACGTTGTGTTTTCAAAGGAGATGGAGTAAGAGTCGGATTTATATGCACAGACTGTGCTGTACTGTTTCCATCCATGACAGTCATAGGTTGGTTAAGTTTCAGTTGATAACTTAAAATAGGAAAAATAACCTCAAAGTGAATGCCACAAATTATTGTTGTTTGCTAACTGCAATAGCTGCATCTTTATTTACTGGATAAAGACTAGAAAGATCATATTTTTTCCATGTTAGTTATGTTTATTGGCACCCTGTTAAATCTAGAATCTAATTTTAAACCCCTGACATACAAGGTTTTGAATAATCAGACCCCTCTTATCTTGAAGACTTTGTAACATATCATCCCAGGACAGCACTTCGCTCTCAAAATGCAGACTTACTTGTGGTTCCTAGGATATTAAAAGTAAACGGGAGGCAGGGTTTCAACATTCACACTCATCTTCTGTGGAACCAGCTCTCAGTTTGGAGACAGACACACTCTATGCTTTTAAGATTAAGGCTTAAAACTTTACTTTTTTGATAAGTGATCAGGTGCTGGATCAGGTGACTTTCCTTCCTTAGTTATGCTGCATTAGGCCTAGGCTGGTGGGGACATCCCATGACACAATTAGCATTTCTTTGTCACTCACCTCTTTTCAGTCTATACATTTATGCACCACTTTGCATTTACTGCTTTGAGGCAACTGTTTTTGTGATTTGCTATATAAATAAAGCTAAACTGAATTGTAAGTGTGATTGTGAGCACTAATAGTTGTGTCTTTCTGACTTCTGACAGATTACATCGAGGCCTGAGAGCTCTAAGCAGTAGTGATGTGACGTTCTGTATCGAGGCTTCGAAGCGTGTATCGAGTAATGGAGGGGGAATTTCCGCGAAGCGCGTATCGAGGCTTGCTTCATTTATGGGAGGAGCTGAAAATGATGACGTCCGAAGCCTCGCTGCCCGGCTGTACCACGTGACTGGTTCAGGAAGCGGTTCGAACGTTGCCGCGAGCTATGACAGCGATATAAACCCCTCAGACCCCATTCAAAATGTGGGCGTTTGATGGAGAGTTGCGGTTAGTGAGAGTTAGAGACAGTTTGGAGAGAGTTAGAGACAGTTTGGAAAAAAAAGAAATCGCCTACGACCTGCCACAGTGGAGAAACTGTTGTTTTTAAATAAAAACCAATGATGTGTCCCCTAAACACTAATCACTGTCCTTGCCTCAATGTTACAAAAGCACAACCACTGTCCACACCTCACCTCACAGTATATGATCATTTCTATTTTAGGCATTTCCAAATAATCATTTTCCATACTGCCAGCATAAATATACACAGTATACTGCCATCACTACAATATAGATGTTTTACACACTCCTTTTGTTGTTGACATTTACAGGCTGTGTGCAAAATGCCACACTCTTCAAATTCATGCCAACTAATATTTTTACGTCCAGTAGGTGTCCTGCTAGAGCAAATGAAGCTTCAAGAAGCTTCGCGTTGGGGTGAACCAATTGGATGAAAAGCTTCAGTGCTTCATGAGGCTTCATCTGCCCATCACTACTAAGCAGTGTCTTTAATATAACTGTTGTGAACATTGCTGCCATATTACTTTTAGAAACATTAAGAGAGTTGCTTAAAGTTTTAAGATTGGTGTAACTAGTTTCTCACCTCTTCTCCAGCCTGCACCTGGACTCCAGCTCTCAAAAATCCAGGAACTGCCAAAGAAGCGTGGGTGTTTTTGGACTCCTTTTATGGTAAAGTTCCTGGAAGGGGATGTGCCAAGTGTAGTATAAAGGAGGGGGTCGAGTTTGATGAGGTTAAAGAATCTAATAATTTCAAACATTTAAAAAGTTGGGGCATTTTCTAAATATATTTGTGTTGATGTTGTCACTGTTAACTTATTATCATTATGTTTAAATGGCTGATTGAGGATTGTTATTAACTTATTTAATCCTTAATATTTAATTGTTATTTCAAGGAGTGGGCTGAGCCACTGGCTATTTAGTCAGGGGTTGCAGCTCCTCCTAGAACTACTATGCTCCAAGTCATGATAGAGAGTACCCTTTGAAGCAGTTTATTTCTGCCCCCACCACTCTGATAACCATCACAGTACCCATCAATATTCATGTTCACATTATTATATCACTTCTAAACTTCAGCCCATCCATGTTGACCCACAAAACTACATTCAGTGTGGAGTTTTGCACTCTTCAGAAGTTATACCGCAACCCTTCCAGTATAAGATTATACTCGTCTCTGTTCAGGTCTATTTGTAGTCCATATGCACGAGTGTCTAACAGTCAAAGCCTCCATTGGATTTTATGTTTTCGGAGGTGCACTGAAATAACTAAAATCCTTTTAGGAGATAATATTCACATAAAAGTCCATTGGCATTTCAAATAAAGCAAATTTTGGGCATTTTGTCACTAACAGACAGTTCTCTCAGACATATATTGTATATTAAACAAAGTTTATTTTCAGAATTATCTGAGCTTTCTGAACTGCACTTTTGAGCTCCCCTTTGCTCTCAGAATGCATCTAGAAAGCAGCAAGTCTGATTACATAATGAGGTGCTGCTTTACTAAATCAGACACTAATTACACACAGATTGTGAGTGCACATTTAATAAAATCTGCAGTGCAAATTGCTGGCATACTCATGCTGCACATAAATCAAGCCAAGAGAAAGGTAAAAATCAAAAAGGTAAATGTACATTTCAGAGTTCAGTGTCTTCTTTGGAAAAGTTCAAATCAAGTAAGGATATTAAAAGTTGTTTTAAAGTTTACATTGCAGGATACTGTGATTAACACAGTTTTTGAAGTTGCTACTGACTTAGTTATGTGTTTAGTAAGAACCCAAAAGTTTACAAGTGATTTTGAACAACACTGGCAGTAGATAAGGTGTTCACCTGTTTTTCAAGTGTTTACCCAGCTGTGTCTATGTGTGCTGCTACACCAATACACAGAATCCAAATTCAGATACTCTCCAGTAATCAAGCCTTTCTACAGATGATTGTTAAATAAAAATGAACTGAAATGTTTTGCTGCACTGCAGTCATGTAAAGTAAAATAAAAGTTTTAAAAATGAAAACACTCAAACGTGTTTCAGACAAGAGTTAAAAGCACAGTAACTTTACGACTTTACATTTTTATTTACATTTACAATTAAAGCCATCAAGCTACCCTACCAGTCAAAAGTTTGGAAACACCTCATTTAATGTTTTTTCTTTATTTGTACTACTTGTACTCTTAGTAGATACATACTCAAGACACCAGATATATAAAGCAAGATATATGGAATTATGTAGCAAAGAACAAATTGATAATAAACTCTAAATATATATTTTATTTTAGATTCCTATAAGTAGCCACACTTTGCTTTGTTGACAGCTCGGCGACTTCCGGATGTGCTTCGCCGTGTGAAGACGTGCGTGCGGAGGCTCCGTGTAAAAGTAGTCAAAATAGTGATATCGCCAGTTTGTTACCATTTTGAGGAAGCTCGGTTAATAAGATTCGTGCTGTGGAGTGAACGAGGGTGCTCACGGGGCAATTTATGACCGAAAATGTCCAACCGACAGACCCATGCCGGCGTAGAAAAGTTGCATGCGGATAGCAACCCTGCCGCCGCAGCTAGCAAGGCCACTGCTAACCCAGCACACGCCGACAACATGCCTCAGTGGGCTCAAGACATGATGTCCGAGATCAAAAAAACGAATGCTGAGATTACAAAATACAGAGAGGAGACAAAAACCGAGATCATGAGATGCAAGGAGGAAATAGAAAAAGGAAGATCCATCCATCCGCTTATCCTTCTCAGGGTCGCGGGGGACGCTGGAGCCTATCCCAGCTGTCATAGGGCAAGAGGCAGGGTACACCCTGGACAGGTCGCCAGTCTGTCGCAGGGCTATCACACAAGGACAGACAACCATTCACACTCACATTCACACCTAGTGGCAATTTGTATTATCCAATTAACCTATCCCCACAAGCTGCGTGTCTTTGGACAGTGGGAGGAAGCCGGAGTACCCGGAGAGAACCCGCGCAAACACGGGGAGAACGTGCAAACTCCACACAGAAAGACCCCGGCCTGATGGTGGAATTGAACTCAGGACCTTCTTGCTGTGAGGCAACAGTGCTAACCACCGTGCCATCGTGCTGCCGAAAAAGGAAAAGGAAGAAAAGAGTCAAAAGCCGAGATGGAAAAGTGGGCTAAGAGTGTGGAAGATAACACTAAAGCTCAGTTTGAGTTGCTACGTGAGGAGGTGAGACTGATAAGCGAGACGTCCGTCAGTCTGGCTAACGAGATGGAAGCGCGGAAAAAAGAAGTGGATGACACGCTGAACGACCAGTGTGACAGTATAACCAGCATGGAGACGAAACTGAAAGAATTGGAGAAGGAGATGCTGACGCTGAGGAGACGTAGTGAAGACCTCGAGGCGAGATCACGATGCAACAACATACGCATCGTGGGGGTAAGAGAAGGGGCTGAGACGGGCAAGACGCCGTCGGAGTTCATAGCTGGACTGCTGAAAGAAAAACTGGGGCTATCAGTGACACCGACGCTTGACCGAGCACATCGAACACTCGGCGCGAGACGAGACGGAGCCGGGGCTCCACCGAGAGCGTTCGTGGTGAGATGCCACTACTATATAGAGAAGGAGGAGATACTGAAGAAGGCGAGGGAAATGGAGAGAACGCCGGAAGGTCGGAGTGCACGGATTCATATCTTCCCAGACTACACCCAGGAAGTAAACAACAAGAGAGCAGCCTTCAAAGAAGCAAGGAGCCTCCTGCGTACCTACGGGGGGGTCAGATATGGGCTCCGTTATCCGGCAACGCTGGTGATTACACCAGAAGGGGGACAAACGAAAACCTTCGAGACCCCAAAAGATGCCATGGAGTTCATCAAGAAGACACTGACTCCCGGGTGAAATATATGGGCTGGTCTGAGCTTGGCTAAGTATAAGGGCTACACTGGTGTAAGGACTTAAATGTCCTTGGAAAGATATTGGTGATTGGATTTTGCAATATTGGTGAAGTACCACCTCATCTTATTGTTTTATATTTGAATATTTTGTTTGAGAAATTGCTTTATACTACTTACATGTTATTTTTGTATAAGTTCCCCCGACTGGTTTTTTTTTTTTTCCCCCCCTCTTTTTAGGAGGTGGGTAGATTAGAGGGCGATATTATATTTTTAGAACCATGGGATACTTTGCACGGAGCCGCACACGGTAGGCTTGGTGTGTAGGAGATGGTGGACCGGTTGGCCACGAGAGTGCTTGTTAATGGGCACTGTGTTTGGGTTCGTATTCATATATGCAATGTGTTATGTGTTACTTTTGTATGTGTGTGTGTTGTTTCCCCATTTTTTCCCAGACGCCGTCCCTTTATTTTTTCTGTTTTTGTTGCCAGACCTTCAGGATGTGATCCAGATAGTGGACGACATGGGAGCGTAGTGGACATGTTGGGCTGTGGACTCCTAGCATGGCACCAAACATGGATGTGAGCGGAATGGGCACAAACTTGATTAGCTGGAACGCAAGGGCGATCAACAAACCGGCTAAACGGAGTAAAATCTTTTCATATTTAAGAGACCAGGGAGCAGAGATAGTATATTTGCAAGAGACACATTTGTTAAACAGGGACCACCTTAAACTGTGTAGGGGGGGTTTCAACCAGATCTATCATTCAAATTTTGATAGTAAGAGTCGAGGAGTGGCCATCCTTATACACAGGAATGTACAATTCATAGAAACAACCGCCATAAAAGACAAACATGGTCAATACGTTATTGTAGCTGGGAAATTATTCAATATGCCAGTAGTGTTGGCAAATATATATGCACCCAATTGGGATAATGTTCAATTTTTTAAGGATTTGTTTTCGTTACTACCTAACTTGGACACACATAATTTGATTTTGGGGGGAGACTTGAATTGTGTCCTAGATTTAATTCTGGACCGCTCTAGCCCAACACCTGGTGTGCTAAGTAAATCTGCTCAATGCGTTAACTCCTTTTGTGAAACATGTGGTATATTCGATCCATGGAGATATGCAAATCCGACTATTTGCTATCAGACAGTACTCCTTTTATTCCCCGCCACACCAAACTTATACTAGAATCGACTATCTTTTGTTAGACAAGAAATTGACCCCAATGGTAATGCATGTAGAATACCCTGGTATAGTACTGTCTGACCATAGCCCGGTCACACTGAAACTTAAATTCCCTGACTATACACCACCTCAGAGGATGTGGCGTCTTAATAGTAGATTGTTGGCTGATGATGATTTTAAAGAATTCATCAATTCGCAAATAGTTTTTTTCTTGGATCTTAATGATACTCCTGATATAAGCAGTGGCATTTTATGGGAATCATTAAAAGCGTACGTACGCGGACAAATTATTTCATACAGTGCTGGTGAAAGGAAAAGAAGAATGAAACGTACCACAGAATTAATGACAGCAATAAAAGAAGTTGACCGGTCAAATTCTACGACTCCATCTGAGGAGCTGCATAAAAAAAGGATTTTGCTCCAGACTGAATATGACATTCTGACAAGTCAGCGCGAGCAGGATTTATATCTTAGGTCGAGACAAGATCTCTATGAGCATGGTGAGCGCGCCGGCAAACTCCTGAGCTACCAGCTGAAACAATCAGCAGCTGCTGGTATGATAGTAGAGATAGGAGACAATGTGGGTAATAAAATTATAGATCAGAAGGGGATTAACAATCAATTTAAATCTTTTTATGAGGACTTGTATACCTCGGAAATAAATGATAGGGACCGAGTGAAGAATTTTTTTGAAAACCTTGAAATAACACCACTAGAGGCAGCAGATAGAGATAGGTTAGAGGGACCCATATCTGTCATGGAGATAGACAAAGCAATTCGGGGTATGAAGACAGGAAAAGCGCCGGGCCCTGATGGGTACCCAAGTGAGTTTTATAGAACATTTGGGGGCGATCGTGGCTCAAGAGTTGGGAGTTCGCCTTGTAATCGGAAGATTGCCGGTTCGAGCCCCGGCTTGGACAGTCTCGGTCGTTGTGTACTTGGGCAAGATACTTCACCCATTGCCTACTGGTGGTGGCGCCAGTGTCCGGCAGCCTCGCCTCTGTCAGTGCGCCCCAGGGTGGCTGTGGCTACAATGTAGCTTGCCATCACCAGTGTGTGAATGTGTGCGTGAATGGGTGGATGACTGGATATGTAAAACGCTTTGGGGTCCTTGGGGACTAGTAAAGCGCTATATAAATACAGGCCATTTACCATTTGCTCCCGCACTGATTCCCTTACTTTGCAGAGTATTTAAGGAAGTTCTTGATAAAAAAGCTCTTCCCCAAACAATGTCACAGGCCTTGATCTCTGTACTCCTTAAGAAGAATAAGGACCCACTTAAATGTGAGTCATATCGCCCAGTAAGTTTACTTGGATGTGATTATAAAATACTGACCAAAGTACTGGCAGCTAGAATTGAGCTTGTTATAAGTAAGATAATACATCCTGATCAGACAGGGTTTGTTGCAGGTAGACAACTCTCCAGCAATCTCCGCCGTCTGTTCAATGTAGTATATACTGCTGGAGATAACATTATGCCAGAGATTGTGATATCCTTAGATGCCCACAAAGCCTTTGATAGAATAGAGTATTACTATCTATTTACGGCCCTCGAGAGATTCGGCTTTGGTCCAACATTTTGCTCGTGGATTAAAATAATTTATTCGAGCCCCCAAGCTATGGTGAGAACGAATAATATCATATCTGAACCCTTCTCTCTATTCCGGGGAACAAGGCAGGGGTGCCCTCTGTCACCCCTGCTCTTTGATGTGGCAATTGAACCCCTTGCGATGATGCTGAGACAGGCTGCTGAATTGGTAGGGATACAAAGGGGGACACAAAACCATAGGCTGTCCTTATATGCTGACGATCTCCTCCTTTTTCTGTCAAACCCTGCCACTAGTACCCCGGTGGCCCTTGGTATTATCAAAGATTTTGGGAGGGCGTCGGGCTATAAAATTAATTTAGACAAAAGTGTTCTTTTCCCCATTAATAAACAGGCGAGGAAACTTTCTTTCCGGGCCTATCCCTTTGCAATACATAAGGATAGATTCACATATTTAGGTGTTAATGTAACTAGTAAGTATAAAGATTTACTGGACTATAACTTTAAAGTTGCACTGGACAAAGCGAAATTAGATATGGAAAGGTGGGCATCGCTCCCCTTATCATTAGCAGGGAAGGTAAATTCTGTTAAGATGAATATACTGCCGCGGCTCCTCTATTTATTTCAGACGATACCGATTTTCATTCCTAAATCATTTTTTAAGGAATTGAACAAATGTACGTCTGCCTTTATTTGGAAAAAAACTGTCCCCAGGATAAGAAGGGAGTTTCTTGAGAGACAGAAAGAAGAGGGAGGCCTGGCTCTGCCGAACTATATGCACTATTATTTTGCTGCTAATATACATAAGTTGTTATTTTGGGTCAAAGAGTTAGATGAGGATGAAACCCCAATATGGGTTCATATGGAAAGGTATGTCTCTAGTCCAGTGTCCCTGCGCTCCCTGGTCTGTGCTCCTCTACCCTTGAGCAAACATCTTTACACAAACAACCCGGTGGTATCTAATTCTCTGAAAATTTGGACTCAATTCAGATCACATTTTAAAAACAGAACCGCCCTCCTGTCTGCTCCCATCTATGGAAATCACTTGTTTCCCCCAGCCCTCGGGGGAACAGCCTTTAGGGAATGGCATAGAGCTGGGGTGGAATGTGTCAAACATCTTTTTAAAAATGGTACTTTTATGTCTGCTGCTCAGCTGGAAAAGGACTATGGAATCTCCTCCAAGACTAATTACTTTAGATATTTCCAGGTTCGGGACTTTGTGAAAAAGTCATTCAGCCCCTCCCTCGAGCTTCCACAAAGCGGATGTATAGACGAGTTGATGGACACAGATCCGACTGCTAAGGGGACAATCTCCACGCTATATGCAAATATTCAGAATGTGGCTTCCCCCTCCCTGGACAATGTAAGACGGAAATGGGAGGAAGAATTGGGGCTGGACATTTCAGAGGTTGACTGGGGGGGGGGGGCTGTAGATCTAGTACACTCTGCTTCTGTATGTGTGAGACACAGATTGATACAGTTTAAGGTGTTGCACAGACTCCATTTGTCAAGGGAGAAACTGGCAAGAATGTACCAGGGGGCCGATCCGACCTGCCCCAGATGTAAACAGGTGCCAGCCAACTTATGCCACATGTTCTGGTCTTGTTCCAGGCTGAAAGACTTTTGGGCTAACATCTTTAGAACATTCTCATTCATTTATAATAAGGATATGGAACCAATGGGATGAGATGGACCACAGAGTAAAGACAAAATGGTCAACAAGTGCTCAGCATCTCTGCGAACTCTTTCAAGCCCATTTTATGGCGTTATTTTCGTGCCACTATTCTGAGCAAAAACTGAGGGAGAGGGCTGCAATTGTGTGTGTGTGGATAATAGCAAACATTAAAATAAATTTTTGCACGCAGCAATGAATTTTGTTCACTCAAATGTAGCTTTTCTTCACTCAAAATAAATTTATCCTCAAAATGTAACACTTGTACTTGCAATTTTTTTTCTTTTTACGGCGCTCAATTTTTTTTTTACATGCGCTCAGAATAGTGGCACAAAAATAACGCCATACCATTTTAGGTCATTACCCTCATGAAGCTCATTGAGAGAATACCAAGAGTTTGCAAAGCAGTAATCAAAGCAAAGAGTGGCTATTTGGAAGAATCTATAATATAAAACATGTTTTGAGTTTCAGTGAGAATTTACAATGTAAATAGTAATGAAAATAAAGAAAAACACATTAAATAAGAAGGTGTGTCCAAATATAATATTCCTTTGCTTGTTTTATCAATTGTTACACAAGGTAGTATTCATATTTGCCAGATTGAAAGTTGTGGATTTATGGAGATATTAAATAATTTATTTATAGATGTGAAGTAACACTTACACTTACATGTGAATAATGGCAGGAAATAAGTAAAGCAGCGGGAAGAAGAGCACAGACCTCAAAGGAAATGACAGAAATGAGTCAGCTCCAATGACATTTTGTGTGTCAGCCATGAGTCAGCATGCTTGCTCTCTTTTCTTTACAGCTAAGACTAACTGGTGGCTCAGAAGGACCAAGAGAGTGAAAGAGACGTTATCTTGATAACTAATGTACTAATGTAAAAAACAGTAGATAAACTACCATGAGGCACTGCACCACTACAAACATACAGAAACTGCACCTCCATTGTAAACACAGTTTTGGGTTGTTTTTTCTTTTCTTTTCTTTCTTTTTTCTTTTTTTTTTTTTTAACTTTGATCAAAAATTCATCCAAGAAAAGCAATCACTGGCTAATCTAAAATCACATTACTTCCCACTAAGAAAATACATCATAGTAGTGCATCAGCACTAGTATTAACCAGCCAACCACACAGCATGAAGATCTTAAACTGAGAGCAGCAGGATTTAAGCATTTCCCACAGTTCACTGTAAGCCTAAATGACTGCTTATGGCCATATAATGTATAAATCGCATTGTTTTTAAAGTCATACTGGAACGAAATGCCACACTGTGTCTCTCACAGCATACGCATATCCATCTGTTTTTAGCTCAGCTGCCACAAGGAACGATACAGAAAATCTTTACCATAATATTTGTATTCTTTTTCATTTAAGTTCCTCAGTGTATCATATCTAGATTTTATTGTTTTGATCTTCAGTCTGTTTTTCAGTTTTCTATGTAATTATATTCCTATTTTAGTGTAATTCTTCACCTTTCCAAGCTATTTTGCCTCAGCATATTGCATTTACTACACTGTGGCTTTCCATGTTTTGGCTGCTAAAACACATTCATTTCCCAATATTTTGGGATTTACTTTTTTTTGGTTGCTGTATATAGATTGCCAGTGCTCAGAAACATGCAGTTTGTCCATCTATCTTTGTTTTTCTTCCTGCGAGAAATGATCCAAGCATTGTTGGCTTGAAAGAAATTGAAAATTAAGAGGCCTGAACTGCAGTTACAAATGATCGAGTGCTGTGCAACACTGAACTACAGGCTGTTCAGTGTGGCACAGTAGTGATGCATGGATTTTGTGTATTTACCTGCTTGGGAGAAGACAGGGGTCAGAACGCTGCGTCATTACAAGTATCCTCTTTCAACACTGTCTGTGTAGTATCACATATTTGGCAGCTTGAAAGTTGCTCTCGATTACATTTGTCAAATTGCTTCTTCAGAAAGAGCAGGTGCTGTGGCTTGCATGAATTCTTACCTGGCGCATGGAATTTTGAGTATTGATTGATTGATTGATTGATTGAATCTTTATTTTGAACATGTTGAAAAAGTATAAAAAAAAAAAATAGAATTAAAAGAGACAAATGAACAAAGCAAACAAAAGGAAAATGAGCAACCACAACTCCAAATAACGTCCATGTTCAAAAAGGAGCAGGAAGAAGCATAAGCTTATTTAATCCCACCCCTTTTCCACTATCTAGTATCAATAGACTACAGAAATACCTCCTTGTAATTACATTATATGTTATGTGTAATTTTTTTTTTTTTTTTTTAAATATATACACATATATGTTTCTATCTATCCATACCTACGTATATACACACATACGCACATATACACATTTTCAATAACCCCATTAACACCTGAAGGATACACAACCTACAATTTTATATATATATATATATATATATATATATATATATATATATATATATATATATATATATATATATATATACATACATACATACATACATACATACATACATACATACATACACACACACACACACATACACATATATATACATATACATATATATATACATATATATATATACATACATATATATAGTATATGTATAGTATATATAGTATGATTGAATACAAAACGTATCATCTGTTTATGAATGGATTTCTTTTTCCAGATTCATGAGGTATCACATTGAAAAATACAGTTTTCTTCTGCAAAGTGGAGGTGTTAGATCTATATCTATCTTTTTCTTTAAACTAAAAGTATTTCTCAAGTCTCCTTGGCACTTAAAACAGCTTTTGGTGTACTTGTGATCTTTATAAAAATGAATATTGGAAAGAATATCCTGTTGAAAGTGTACTTGGAAAAAATGAAACATGTCTTTGGAGAAATAACAGGTTTGGCAGATATAGTGTCCTTGTCATTCGTACCAGTGGAATGTTAGAAAAAAAACCTTATTTTGCTTGTGTTTGGTCTCTTTTACTTTGTTTTTTCTTTGTTTTCTGTTCATCTGTTTATTAAGGTTAGGCCCGTGTGTTACGATTTTAATAATTTTGCCTTTGTACAGCACCACACCAGATTAAAAAAACCCCCATGAAAGTCAAGATAGCATTCAGAATCTCAGCGTTACAGTAACTCAAGCGATTCAGCAAAAGTATTGCATTTAGGGGTTAGAAATTACAGTCTTTTTTATACAGAGTCCCCACATTTTAGAGGCCCAAAAGTGATTAGACAAACTAACACAAGTGTAAAAATATGGAGGGTTTTAACACTTAGAAACTCTGCCAGGCTTTTAGTGCAAATAACTTCAGTGGGTGCTTGTTCTGGTCTCTCTGATTTGAGATTTGTCTTAATTAACTGAGCACGCTCTACTGGGTTGATAAGGTGACTGATTTGGACATTGAGGAATATCCCTTTTTTCACCTTGAGGAACTCTTGGGTTGTTTTATAGTATGTTTTGTATTATTATCAATTTGCACCGTGAATCACTGACCTGTAAGATTTGCAGTATTTGGCTGAATCTGAGCAGAGTATAGCCCATAACTTCAGATTTTATTCTGCCATTTCTATCAGCAGGATAAAATCATCAATAAAAACCAGTGATTCAGTTCCACTAGCAGTTCCATAGCATTGCTTGTTTAACAGATGGTGGAATCCCCCTCATGGCAGCCAGCAGTCAAATGATTACTGTTGTATCTAAAAGGAAGTCAGTCACCTGGTGAACAGGACTTGTTGCACACCTCACTGGGGTTCCCTAATTTTGCACAGATGGAGAGATCCCAATATACTTTGTTTTAAAATTCCACATATTTGGAAAATGGTTTAAGAAAAGCTAAAAAGCACTATTCTCCTCAGCTCGATGAAGCATCTTTCACCTATTTTTTTTTTTGGTACTCATGGCCATTGATCAGTGGGTTTTGGTCAGTGGTTGTTGATCAATGGTCATGAGAATTTGCATAATTAAGATTAACGAACTGACCTCCCAGCCCATTGTTCCTTCAGTGGTGCTAGTTTCAGTCATTATGCAAATGTACTGTTTATAAGATTGGGGAAACCTGCAGTCAGCTGAGACTGAAGTCACTTGGATGAGTGACGAAACGTTTCTCCCACAAAACGCTACGTCCAGATGAACAGAATCAACCTTTGGAGGCCCCCACGTTATGATTGTGATTCAGTTCCACTGCTCTCATCAGCCTCTTTTCCTGCAGCAGTGGTCAGCTGTTAGCTGCTGGCTACAAGCCCAGCAAAAAATATCAGACAGAGGATGACTAGCTGATGAGCAGCTGGTGAGGTTTAAGCTGCAAAAACGCCAGATATTTTTTCTTATGAGTTGGTGAAGAAAAGGTTAAAGCTTGCTGTATTTCTTAGGCACCCCTTCTTCATCACACCTTTGTGCAGTTTTAATGTTCTCCAATTTCCCTCACCAGTTTCCTATGAGTAGTCACAATTAAGATGGTTAAGAACAAACTAAAAACGTGACTGTTGGGCATGCAGTTTTTCTAATTTGAAACACAAGAAAAAAAATTATACAGCCAAGACTAAACAGAAATATGACATCACATTACAACCTATAAACTTAGAAAACACAATTCATTTTTTTTCATTCACATTTGTTTAATCAGTGTAGCTTTCGTCATATTTTTCTTCCCCCCCCCCCCCCCCTCAGTTAGGCTCATCAAACAATTTATAAACGTCTCAACAGACCTTCAACCTTCAACAGATTTTGTTCAAGTAAGTGCATGGTATCACACATGGACAGAAATCTTTTCTTTCCTAACAAGATTCTGAAATGATTTCAGTGTCCCAGATTTGAAAACCTCTGTCAGGCACATGGTATCATTCTGCTGTGAAGAGTAGAGAGGCAGACCTTTAGAAGTGCAGCGCTGATGTTCTTAAATGCATTTTCCTTTTTCTGCCAGGAAATGGGTTGGAGAATGATGTGGAAAAAGCCTTAACCTGAGTATAGAAATGGACAAAAATGGATAGTCTCAGCTTTACAGCTCTCCCAGGCTACCTGAAAGCATGTGCATTTCTGTATAGCAGAAAATCATTTCTGTCTACACAATTCTCGCCTAATCTGATCAATAGTATATTAAGAGGGATAGAATTAGAATTGTGTTTGAAGGAGGTAACCTCACAAGAAAGCATTTCTAAAT
The DNA here is from genome assembly GCF_057382095.1 of Aulonocara sp. 'chitande type north' Nkhata Bay. Classification (NCBI taxonomy): domain Eukaryota; kingdom Metazoa; phylum Chordata; class Actinopteri; order Cichliformes; family Cichlidae; genus Aulonocara; species Aulonocara sp. 'chitande type north' Nkhata Bay. Next base: position 18,447,703 of record NC_141365.1, read on the forward strand.
CTAGTGTAACTGTATTTACACGTTCAAACTGACAAGGAAACATTGCATTACATGGAATATGAAGCTGTTGAAAGCCCTGATATATGGCAAGAAAGCGTGATTTGGCACTGTGACGCAGCCATTTTCAGAGAAATCAAATAAAACCATCAAGGGAAGAACAGTGATAACACATTACATTTTTCAGCAGTAAAATCAATTTTTATTGCATTGTAAAGAGTACATTTCCTGGTAGGAAGACTCTGCTTTGCTTATCTAATATCATTTTAGCTACGCTGTAATTAGCTTGCTAGCTATGGCAAACACTGTCTCGCTTCGGATATTTTCTTTAACACACTTATATGCAGAACACTAAGAAATACAACATAGTGTTATTCAAACAAAAGTCAAACACGAGTTGTGCACTCATCAATAATTACTATTGCAGCATTTAACTGCAGTGTTTGCTCCCCTAATTTTATGAAGTTCTCAAACCTTTGACCACATATTATTTTTACTAATTTCTCCTGTATTAAAGAAAATAATTGAACATATATATAAACGACAAACAAGAACAAGAATAGAAATCTGCCATTGTTAACCAGCTAGCATTACTGTCAGCACCTGAGAAGAATGAATGATTTCAGTAGCAGAAAACACAACTAATTAGGCAGATGACAATGTAAAGAAGATCTATGTCTGTTTACGTTGTTCCCAGTTTACATTCTTGTCTACCTTATTGTGTTTCACCTCTTTCAAAGATGTGTGCAAAGGTGTGAGTAAGGCCGATAATGACTACTTGTCTGCTTCCATCTATATTTATTGACAAAACTGTGTTACCTACTTTAGAACAAGATTTTTCCTTGAATGTGAAAGACTCTTGGGGCTGTGTAATACATTAATTTGAAAAGCCTTTTGCTCTTCACATCTTTGATCAGATACTTAAATGGTTATTTTATCAAAGCAGCTTCGGGCTGAAATGGTGTGCAAACAGAAATCAATGATGTTCTTACTGAATTGTGAAATGAACCTGACAGGTACATGATAGACCATGTAGTTTGTACAACTCCTTTTGAATATGAAAGACAATAATTTTTGTTCCATCAGGAGCCTAACTATTTTTGATTACTTAATGACTTTATAGTATTTAATGGGTTTGTGAGTTGTATAATGAAGGACTCAAAAGATAACACAATTTCACAATGTTTCATACTCGAAAAAAATAATACTTCTTCCAGGAATATATGCAAGAGCTGTCTATGCACCAAAACCAATTTGTACCAAATAAAGTGCTAGATCTCAATGGCACTGGACTCCCAAAAATATCATCAGAATCTCAAGTTTGTATTTAAAGAGTCACACCACCTTCATAAATCACTGTAAAACAAAGTCAGTTGTCCCACAGTGGAAAACAAAGAGCACTTTTTATTAATTAAAAAATCAAAGTAAGTTTGATACTGAACACCGAAAGTTCTCTGAGAGTTGTGGACAACCAGGGGTTAAAAATCTGGAACAGTATTTTGGCACCATCAGATAATAAGTAGTTAAATCTAATTAATGTATATTTATTGTTGAATTAGTTAATTTTTTGTGTGGTGCAGCCAGGCGTTGCTTCCAGTGACAGCAGCTTCATGATTTAAAAAAAAAGACATCTTATTGCTGGCTTATACCCTCATTGCATCCCTGTGATGCATTCACAGTACAAATATAAATTTATGGTCATGGTAATTCAGCCTCTAGTTAGTACTACAGAAGATGGGTGTGCATAAACAGACCACCAGTTTTTGTACATTGTCACAAAATGTGTCTCCTAGCTTGTGCACAGTTGCTGTATTTTGCATGTGCAGAGAAAGATGCCAGAAAGAAGACAGAAGAGGAAGATTATTCTCAAAAGTAGGGACTTCTTTGCAAGTGACATTTGCTAAAGTAAGGATGTAATCTTAGTGTGCTGACTTATTTTCATTTTTTGAAAAACTGAATCGGTTTGCATGTTCTCCATGTGTCTGTGTGGGTTTTCTCTGGGTACCCCAGCTTCCCCCCACAGTGAAAAGACATGCAGTCAGAGGGGTTAGGTTAATTACTGACCGTAATTTCTTTTAAATTCCCCCCTGTCTGGCACTGTAGCAATCAGAATTGTTGTCTGAAGGCCAAAAAATACAACAAAACACAACTGAACCTGATCTCTGGAGAGATCTGAAAATGGCTGTGCACCGACACTCCCCATCCAACCTGGTGGAGCTTGAGAGGTTCTGCAAAGAAGAATCAGATAAACTGCAAAAAACTGAGTGTGCCAAGTTTATAGCATTATACTCCAAAAATCTTGAGGATCTTCTGTATTGAGCAAACCAGTTGTGACTGGTTATGTGCATGTTGTCTTTTTTATTTTTAATAAATTTGCAAGGATTTTAAAACGTGCTTTTTCATTTTGTCTTAAAAACAAATTTTGTGTGTGGTGTTGTTGTTGTTGTGTGGGCTTTTCTGGTGACAAACTCAAAGAGCAGTGATCAGTGATCTGACAGCAAGTTTTTTTCTATTTGACTTTAAATAACTGCGTGCTCAAAAGCTACATAATTGGATTAGGATGTAAAATGATTTTCAATACTTTGTCTGGGATGCAATTAAAAAGACTTCAATTCTTTATGTTCAACAGAAGGAGAACAAGGCAAAAGATTTGTTTTAGTTATATCGGCTCCTCACTAGGAGAGAGCAACGCTCTATTCAATAGGCTATTAAATTGACCGCCTTGTCTGACATTGCAAAGCAATAATTTGCTCTATAATTCACATGCAAACTACTCTGCAATCAGGCAAACTCACATGTCAAACTAGCTGGGCATCCACAAACACATTCAATAATTGTAGAAATATGGTGAGGTGTGGGCTGAATTGACTGCCTTAATAAAACAATGACAGTCAGTGAAATAATGCAGTCACTTCTGGGTATTACTTAGGTTTTTAATTTGCTTTACTCTGAACAAGCTTACAAAAAAGTATTTACACTTAAAGGGGAGGTATATACACAGTGCTGGGAAGGTTACTTTTAAAATGTATTCCACTACAGATTACAGAATACATGCCCCAAAATGTATTTTGCAACGTATTCTTTTACGTTACTCGATGAGAGTAACGTATTCTGAATACTTTGGATTACCTATTATATTATCATGCTTTTTACAACTATATGAATGTAATATTGGTGTGTGATTTATTACTATTACTGAAGGTTACTCACCATACCAATACCAACTAGATTTTTAAATCTTAATATAAAATGAGTAACAGTAGGGTGGACATTAGGTAAGGCTGCACTTTTTGCAGCGATCTTGTATAGAAAACTGTTTCACACGTATATAAAACAGGTCCGCGGCCCCGAACCGTAGTAAAGGCACCTCTGGCTAATACATCGGGCTCATGTCGGGCTCGTAGCCGAAAACTAGCTTTACTTTGTTGTCTGGGTCAACTTTGCTAGCGAGAGACAGAGAGAGGTGTTGAAAGGCTGTTCCAACAAACTTATTGTTTCAGAGGAAAACACGAACACAGTGTACAGTCGAGTCTCAATAGCTTACTTACAACTGGGCTCGTCAGCCACTCTTTTTGGCTGCAGTGGTTATTTTTTATATTTACATGCTTCCATCTTTGTGGGGAAATTGTGGCTCAAGAATTGGGAGTTCACCTTGTAATCGGAAGGTTGCTGGTTCGAGCCCCGGCTTGGACAGTCTCGGTCGTTGTGTCCTTGGGCAAGACACTTCACCCGTTGCCTACTGGAGGTGGTCAGAGGGCCCGGTGGCGCCAGTGTCCGGCAGCCTCGCCTCTGTCAGTGCGCCCCAGGGTGGCTGTGGCTACAATGTAGCTTGCCATCACCAGTGTGTGAATGTGTGTGTGGATGACTGGATATGTAAAGCACTTTGGGGTCCTTAGGGACTAGTAAAGTGCTATATAAATACAGGCCATTTACCATTTCCCTCTCCAGCTTCTGGTCGGTGACATCCCATACTTTTCAACTCTCCTTTTTTTCCCCTCCCTCGCTCACAGACACATAACAGGTATGGCAGTCCATTCTCCCTGCAGCACGGACTACACTGCCCATGAGGCTACATTCTTTAGGGCTATGCCTGTAACACTCTGCCTATTGCCTTCATATTAAATCATTTTTTAAAATATTTCTTCACGTCATTATGCGAGCCGCAAGTAGAGGTGACATGGGCCGCGAGATTGAGACACAGGCATTAGACCCTCTTAATGCGTGTTTTGTTTGGGGCGTGGAAACCAAAAATAGAGAGGGCATAGCCGAACATATGAAACAGGAAAATACCGCCATGTAATCCCTTTATTTCAGCAAAGTAACTGTATTCTGAATGCCACCTTTTTAAACGGTAACTGTAACAGAATACAGTTACTCATATTTTGTATTTTAAATATGTAACGGGCGTACATGTATTCAGTTACTCCACAACACTGTATAGGCAGTGCCATCAAAAATGATTTCTTAGCTTTTTGACAAATTTGTTACATTTAGGTATCAGCCCATCAAACAAATTTGACTACTAAGCAAAGAAAATCCGATTAAATACAAAATGCAGATTTTAAAGAATGATTTCATCTCCTGAACCATCACACAACCACTACTATGTTTGATTGTTGGTATGATGTATTTGTCTTAAAATGCTGGGTTCAGTTTTAAATTTGATATAACAAGACTCAAACCTTTAAGTTCATTTTCAGAAAGATGAAAACCAGCCCAAAGAAAGCTCAAAGCGATCACCACGGTGACTACTTTAGAAACATGAACAGGTAGAAACAGAGGCTACAAGCCTGGTGGCTCATCACTGCCTTTGTTGGATTAAAGATCAGGGTCTGGCTGCTGGACTGGGGTCAGTAACATCAAACATCCAGCTTTAACGTCACTCTGGGTTCTTGGCTAGCTTGCGGTTAGCATGCTCTTTACTTTACCACGTGCAATAAAAATAAAAGTAATATCCATATCTCCACTTCTCAAAAGCTGTGTCCTTGTACCACTCACTCGCTGTACTCAACTTACTCTACTGCCAGGATGAAAGCTTTCAAAATACAGACAGCTACATGTATTTTTGATCTGGATGGGTAAATCATGCCGCCGAGTACACGAGTATTGGGGCCACATTAAGAAGAAAAAACATTTGGAAAAAGTTGCAGTCGCTTGCTCTAGTAACCAGTGGTTGCATCACATAAAGTGTGGTGGACAAAGTGTGCATGGGTTTCATGTAAGAAACCTCAAAGGGAAAAAGTATCTATCCAGTATCAGCCCACTGCAATCAAATAAAACATGCCACGGCCTCCATCTGCTTTTGATGGTATAGAAATAATTTTATTACTACCTGAGTGAAGATATTGAATGTTTATTAAGGGGATGAAATTTAATTTCATTAGTTATTGATATCATACACTGATTAATCCTACAAGTATATTTTTTTTACTTCATTTGTTCCATTAGTTACCTTAAATTGCCTTTTGGAAATTTTAATGCATAAAGATCTGGTATTTCTAGTAATTAAATAGTATCTTTAGACACTTTGTTACTAACAGCCTGTCACAAAAAACGCATAATGGAAGCCTCCTCAGAAATCACACGGCCAATCTTTCCTGAAGAAGTCTGAAAGGCTGTGTTAAAATTGCGCGTATGGCAGAAGCTAACAAGATATCCATTCAAAATTTTACATGTCATTTAATATTTAACTGGGATTCGGTTTAAGCACTAAGTTGTAAGACTGAGCAAAAATATCTGGGAAAGATGAAGAGTAAGGGTGGGTTTTCATGCAAGGTGTGAGACAGACAAGAGGTCTATGGTTATGTTAAGCATCATGAAAAACACTGAAAGGAATAGCGCTGACTCATCGTATATCTCACATGAAAATCTGTAGACTGTTTGCCTACTAAAGTAGCACACTTGTTTTTTTCAGTGTGTCTTAGATTTTGATAGAATTTATAAGTTTAAAATTATAACGCTTTTATTAACTTTTGACCCAAGCCTTAATATGCTAATTTTAACATGGCTAAGCACCGATGTATATGTTCTAAATATAAGGTGATTTAGCATCCTTGTAATTATGGCCTATCTGCCCCCAAACACACACAAACACTAAAAGAAAAGCTGTGTACTAGGCTGTCCATAACCCTGGGACCAAACAGACTGTTCTCCACTCTCTCTCCGCTACACTGCCTGGAAGTCCACCATCCGTGCTCCAATATCTGCTGAGTTTTAGTGATCCAACAAATCACTGCCTGCGCCTGTATGCATCCAAACAATTAAGCCAACAGAAGATTACACTTTAAATTTTATAAAGCAGTGACTGCGACTTGTCCCTGTACCACAAAACAGGACAAAATACGTCATTTCATAGGCAATATATTAAAGGAATTTTATCACACACACCTATCTCACCGACCTCTTGTTTAATTTGAAGTGTAACAGCATCATTTGGAAGGGAAATATACTGAGGGTTTCTAAGTGTGGCTCTAAAATATTTCCAGAGCATTTTTCTCATCCACAGACAGTTATACACATATCACCGCTCTGGGCCTCTGGAGTGGGTCCCTAAAACATTACCTTATCCCTATTTTACTTTCCTCTGCACTCTATTAATCTACCCAGCAGATACTTATCCCAGCCACTAATTTACCTGCAGATAAATCTGATGCCATATGGATTGGATTAAATGTTGGCACAGAGTTAAGTTTACAGTGCTGGCTTTTGAGGAAGTCCGGGAGGTCGGAGCCTGGGTTCAGATTAACAGTAACTCACATGCCTCTCTGTCCCTTCATACTAGAGATTATATCAGGATTAAGATTACAGTCAATCAATTTTGCTCTCAGTGCAAAGAGCCTGTAAATTATAATCACAGGTTCAGATTTTACTAGGTTGACTCACACACAATGAAAATGTGGCCTAGATTTTCAACACCTAGTAAAAAGCAGAAACAGTCATATGAAGAGCTTGAGAATACATTGTTTCGTTTATCAGCTCATGAGTTGTAAGAAATGTTGCACTTCAGACTCACTTAGAAGAACATTTCAATTGTAAATGCCCACATAATTCTGTGTTTTTAGATAACGGTTCAATCAGGATATAGCCGTTATATTTTTTAGATTTCATAGCTGTCGTCTGATAATAAAAGGAGAGAACTGTGTGTTCAGATTTTACACATTATGTTTTGGGTCAAAGATCATGTAACTCAATACACTTGATGTTTTGCTTTCTTTTTTAAATATAAGTTTATTTTGCAATTGATTCAATTACCTTACAATAGCATGAGCCTTCCCTGAGAGGGCCATAGCTACTTTCATAGTTAACTACAGTGACTAATGTAATTTGTTAGGACATCATCTAACTTTGAGGGCAAAGGATTGATCACAGTTTAAATGTTTTCTTTTCCTTTGGATGAAGTTATTTGATTTGTGACAAATTTCTGGTCCATTATTTGCGATGCTCTAGAAAAATCCTCTGAGTCCTCTGAGCCAATTTGTTTGTATTATGAATTAGTTATGGGCTACTGCTTTTAATTAATATCATACTGACTTTGTGGAAATTATTTTCCTGTTATTAACAGACACTTTCTTCTCCTTCTCTTCCCCACTGTCATTTTCTTTGTCTTTTGCGTCTGTTTACTTAAATTTAACAGATTCTTGGTTTTCCAGTGTATGGCAGGTCAAGGCATTGGAAAATTTTTTCACTTGCATGTTTTTCCTTCTAAACAATAGATACAACTGTGACAAATATAGTAAATATTAGCTAATGTATCTTATTAGCTTGTAACCATTAACTGTAAGCTCATTTTATGTTTTACCAAAACCAGAGAAATGTTATAAATCACCTACAGTTAATTAGTGAATATCAGGTTGCTAATCACAATTTGTCATGTTGATATTGGATATTTATAGCTCTTATTGGCAAGTGTGTGTCTTTACAGGTCCCATTTTATCCTTCCATTGGGAGAAGTTTTATACTAAAGACAAATATTCTGTTCCAGAGTTCATTCAGATTAAGGAACTTTCAAACATTTTGCCTACAGCTCAGATTTCTGACCTTCTTGTGGCTGCAGACACAAGAAAGGCATCAGACAGGCATCAAAGAAGGGCTTTGAGGCCACCAGTAGAATCCACTCATCTCATCATGTTAACATAGCAGATCACAGCCTCCTTTTCCAACAGAATAGGAGCTCTTCTCTAATCTTAAATAAAAATCTCTCTCTTACCAGTAGTATAACAGTATGTCTATGGCTTGAAGCTTTGCTATATTAAAAGCAAAATTAGGACAGATAAAACAAAGTAATAACTTTGGTCTTCAATCTGTTTTTAACTTAGAGCATGTTTGAGCTTTTTTGTAGGTTCTATTAGGGATTTCTCCATCCATCCTCTTCCGCTTATCCGGTGCCAGGTTGCGGGGGCAGCAGCCTAAGCAGAGAAGCCCAGACCTCCCTCTCCCCAGCCACCTCCTCCAGCTTGTCCGGAGGAACACCAAGGCATTCCCAGGCCAGCCGAGAGCTATAATCCCCCCATCTGTCCTGAGTCTGCCCCGGGGCCTCCTCCCAGTGGGACATGCCTGGAACACCTCACCCAGGAGGCGCCAAGGAGGCATCCTTTAAGATGCCCGAAACACCTCAACTGGCTCCTTTCAATGTGGAGGAGCAGCGGCTCCACTCTGAGCCCCTAACGGATGGCTGAACTTCTCACCCTATCTCTAAGGGAGAGGCCAACCACCCTTCGGAGGAAGCTCATTTCTGCTGCTTGTATCCGCAATCTTGTTCTTTTGGTCACTACACACAGCTCGTGGCCATAGGTGAGGGTAGGGACGTAGATCGACCTGTAAATCGAGAGCTTCACTTTTGCACTCAGCTCCCTCTTCACCATGATGGACCAGTACAGCGTCCGCATCGCTGCAGCCGCAACACCAATCCATCTGTTGATCTCCTGCTCTCTTATTTATTTATTTATTTAAACTCTTAATAAATATCTTGTTCTTTGAAAATGATCTTAAAAAACATTTGAGGTATTAGCTTTTACTTTCAGCACTCCTTTACTAAATCTTCTTAAGTCAATATTCCTGTCCAGCTTATATCCATCCAATTATGTACACCACCATTCTCCCTGTCAAATCCCCCATCGCAGACAACAGTTCAAACCTTTCTGGCAGACATCCTGTACTGATCCATCCAAATGGAAAATACATGTAAGCATCTTTACTTCTTGCACTTTTAAGCTCGTTTATCCTGGTGGCAGTGTAATAAGATGTTTTCCTCACAACAGTAAGGTCTTGCTGAAATTGACTTCTGGCAGAATTTGCAGTGATTTAAATACTGTGGTGACTGCTGAATATAGAATGTAAGGGCCCTTGTATGTTTGCATATTTTTGTTTTGCCTCTTTTGAAAGGTAATCTAAAAATTTGTGTCAGATGAAAAATTGACAGGTGCAGAGAACCTCACATTGACAGACTTTACAAATACAGCCAAAGATGACCAACTGCATTTCTAAGAACTGCTACTGTATCTACTACTACTGCAAATTAATGGACAAAGGGAAAATTACTGTTGTCAGTGTTGTAGTGACAGAAACATTTGTATTTTATCTTAAATATAAGCACTGTTTGCTCGACTGCCAGATTTACATAACTGCCTGAATTTACTGTAGTAATCAAAGGTATTGCAAGATTCACTTAATTAAGGGCCAAGAACTCTAAATTTCTTCAAGTGAAGTAAGAAAAAGTGAAAGACACTTGAAACTGATGAAAGTTCTTTCATGAGAAGCCCCTCAGAAAAGGGACCAAGGTCAACAATGTGTCCTCTGCTGCAGTGCTGCAAATGACCCAAACATAACTCCAGGCTATGTAAAGGCAATTTGAAAAAAGGGTGATGACGGGCCTTCACAATAACCCAAGCTAAACACAGTTAAAATCAGTACAAAAAAGTTGGACAGCAGAGTAAATCAGTATATAAGACTCGTATATGTGGGAACTCATTTTATTAATTGCATATGCAATGTATAGTATTATTTTATAGTTCTGTCGTATTATAAAAATAGATTTTTTTAAATTTTCATTTGTTTATTTCATGTATTTTAAATAATATGTGTCACGGCTGGTGGGGTGAGCCGTGTGGTGTTGGAGGAAAAGGAGGACCCAAAATGCGGCAGTGACTGATGATTTGAGTGATGTTTATTTACAAGTGGTGGAGTGGCAAAAACAGGCAGTGAGGCATGACAAAACAACTGAAGAAACCTAAACTGGGAGAACTAAATGACAAACCTGAGACCATACAAAAGGGGTGCGGGGCAGAGAGAGAGACAGGAACGGAACACCATAGAACGCAGACGAGCCAACAACGAACACAGACCGACACCCACTAAATATACACACACACAAGGTAATCAGGTAATCGCACACAGGAGGGAAGAACAGCTGATCTGAATACACATGATGACTGGAGGACACAAGCTGAACACAATAACAGACACAGACCTTCAGAATAGAGCAGGAAATCCAGAACACGAGCCTTCAAAGTGAAGCAGGAAACACAAAGACTGATTTACAACACAACACGGGGACATGAACAGAGCACCAAGGACAGACACAGGTAGGGCTGAATATACACCAAACTTCAGGTTCAACCCTAAACTAATACAAAATCAGAATAAACACAAGGCACAAAAATGAACTTCAAGAAAACACAAAACGCTGGGTCAAAATGACCCAGGACCATGACAATATGAGAGAAACCAAAAAATAAACTAATTGGTATCCAAACTTTTGACTTGTTGCTAGTTAATTGTGTGAAAGTATATGTAATAATAGCAATTATGTTTTATATATATACTTTTATGGAGGCTCCATCCCTTGCGTTTTTAAAAACTCCTTTAAAAACACACCTTTTCTCCTTGGCTTTTAACCCAGTGTGTGTTGTCATCTGTGTTAAACTTTGTACCCTTTGTGTGTAATTGTACTCATTTATTATTTTATTCTTGTTCTCTTATTTTAGATTTTAAAAAGAAAGTGAAATAATTTTGGATTTCAAGCGTTCAGGTGAACAGTTTTGGAAATATGAAATTCATACAATTACACATAAAAGTCTCACATAAAATAACAGAAAGATGACTGTCAGAAATATATGTAACATACAAAATAAAAGCATGTATAGTCACACTCATGCACATTCTGCAGCATGGTATAGCCAATAAACCATCAAACATAGAATTTTTTATTAACTTCTTTATTAACACTAGAGTTTGAACTTGGTCACTGACAAATAAGAAAATGTAAATGCAAATATGTTTGGTTGAAGTGTAATCACACAAATGCAAAGGTGAATGTGTAGCTATATGTCAGTCCCCCAGTAGAGGTTTACCACAGTTTTATGCAAGAACATATTCAGATTTACAGTGGGGCAAAAAAGTATTTAGTCAGCCACCGATTGTGCAAGTTCCCCCACTTAAAATGATGACAGAGGTCAGTAATTTGCACCAGAGGTACACTTCAACTGTGAGAGACAGAATGTGAAAAAAAAATCCATGAATTCACATGGTAGGATTTGTAAAGAATTTATTTGTAAATTAGGGTGGAAAATAAGTATTTGGTCACCTCAAACATGGAAAATCTCTGGCTCTCACAGACCTGTAACGTCTTCTGTAAGAAGCTTTTCTGTCCCCCACTCGTTACCTGTATGAATGGCACCTGTTTGAACTCATCATCTGTATAAAAGATACCTGTCCACAGCCTCAAACAGTCAGACTCCAAACTCCGCCATGGCCAAGACCAAAGAGCTTTCGAAGGACACCAGGAAAAGTATTGTAGACCTGCACCAGACTGGGAAGAGTGAATCTACAATAGGCAAGCAGCTTGGTGTGAAAAAATCAACTGTGGGAGCAATCATCAGAAAATGGAAGACATACAAGACCACTGATAATCTCCCTCGATCTGGGGCTCCACGCAAGATCTCATCCCGTGGGGTCAAAATGATCATGAGAACGGTGAGCAAAGATCCCAGAACCACACGGGGGGACCTGGTGAATGACCTGCAGAGAGCTGGGACCAAAGTAACAAAGGTCACCATCAGTAACACACTACAACGGCAGGGAATCAAATCCCGCAGTGCCAGACGTGTTCCGCTGCTGAAGCCAGTGCATGTCCAGGCCCGTCTGAAGTTTGCCAGAGAGCACATGGATGATACAGCAGAGGATTGGGAGAATGTCATGTGGTCAGATGAAACCAAAGTAGAACTTTTTGGTATAAACTCAACTCGTCGTGTTTGGAGGAAGAAGAATACTGAGTTGCATCCCAAGAACACCATACCTACTGTGAAGCATGGGGGTGGAAACATCATGCTATGGGGCTGTTTTTCTGCCAAGGGGACAGGACGACTGATCCGTGTTAAGGACAGAATGAATGGGGCCATGTATCGTGAGATTTTGAGCCAAAACCTCCTTCCATCAGTGAGAACTTTGAAGATGAAACGAGGCTGGGTCTTCCAACATGACAATGATCCAAAACACACCGCCCGGGCAACAAAGGAGTGGCTCCGTAAGAAGCATTTGAAAGTCCTGGAGTGGCCTAGCCAGTCTCCAGACCTCAACCCCATAGAAAATCTGTGGCGGGAGTTGAAAGTCCGTGTTGCTCGGCGACAGCCCCAAAACATCACTGCTCTCGAGAAGATCTGCATGGAGGAATGGGCCAAAATACCAGCTACTGTGTGTGCAAACCTGGTAAAGACCTATAGTAAACGTTTGACCTCTGTTATTGCCAACAAAGGTTATGTTACAAAGTATTGAGTTGTATTTTTGTTATTGACCAAATACTTATTTTCCACCCTGATTTACGAATAAATTCTTTACAAATCCTACCATGTGGATTCATGGATTTCCTTTTCACATTCTGTCTCTCACAGTTTAAGTGTACCTCTGGTGCAAATTACTGACCTCTGTCATCATTTTAGGTGGGGGAACTTGCACAATCGGTGGCTGACTAAATACTTTTTTGCCCCACTGTATATAGAGAGTAAACACTCAGTCATTCTAAATTTCATTGTTAGAGTTTGTATTGTTGATTGTCATTTATGCTTAGAAATATTTAACCATAGATGCTTAGAGGTGTATAATCAATTGTGTAGTGATAAGTTGTGTGATCTTTAACAGGCTACAGAGGCTTGGTGTGTATTCCACACTAGAATGCACACCTATATCCTGGGAGCATGGGAAAGTTCGTACCTTGTCTTAATTGTTTTATGGTAGGATTAACGTAGCTACGTCTGTTCTAGTCTAAGTGCTTTTCTGTTTAGATGAACTGCTGGACTTCCTCACCGGGGGGGGGGGGGTCTAGTCTACCCTCTTCCTGACCAAGGATGTTTGACCCTTTGATCAGCAACACACACACACACACACACACACACACACACACACACACAGGCAAGGTACTCTTTGTTTGTATGTAGACGTCGTATGTTAATGAACCTATGCATATTCATGTAACCTCAATAAAAGGACAGTGGTACGGGAGGACGGACGAGAGCGACTGGGGTCAAGCGAAGGGACGGCGCTCTGTCCGGTCTCTCCCGTGCACGAGTAACATGAAGAACTTTGCCTATTTGTGTCTTGCTTAGCAGTGTAATTATATTGTCTTCAACGTTCCAGCGGATGGGTTCAAGCTACAAACCTATCATTCATCTGCTGGTGAAATTTAGTTTCAATGAACACCGACGTTTTTTTTTTTAAAGACAACATTGCTCTTGGCAGAGTGAGTAAACAAGATAAGTGACTAGAGAACACAAGTCACTGAATTTTTTGCTCTGGATATATAGTGTTTAACACTTGAAGTACATTAACTTCTCTAGCTCAATAAATGGGTTCAGTTCTTCCAAATGATATCTCCTTATTGAAATACTTTCACTGTGTGTTTTAGCATTGTTTTTCTGAAATATGCAGGACTTGAAGAACATATCATCTGGATGGGACCATATGTTGCTCTAAAACCTGTATATAACCTTCAGTGTTGATGACTTTCCAATTCAATAAGCACTAATGCACCCACATACATTCTTTGAGTGTGATAAATCAAGTGGTTCCTCAACTCTTTAGTACAGATGACGCTGCAGCCATGTCTTCCAAAAAAAATTGCAAATTTCAATTTGTCTGACCACAGAACAGTTTTCAACTTTACCGTCCAATTTAAATGAGTTTTGGCTCGCAGAAGATGGCAGTTTCTGGTCCATGTTCACAGATGGTTTCTTCTTTGCATAATAAAGCTTTAACCTGCATTTGTTGATGAAGTGCGCTCACAGGCAGTGATTTATGTGACTGTTCCTTTAGCCCATGTAATTAGTTCCATGATAGAATCACGTCCATTATTTTTAAAGCGGTGGTGCCTGAATGCCCAAAGATCATGTGCTTGGGGAGTTTTTCCAAAGTTCAACTTTTCTGATGACATTTTTGTACTGTAGATCAGCGGTCCCCAACCCTCGGGCCTCGGACCGCTACCGGTCCGTGAGTTGTTTGGTACTGGGCCGCGAGAGTTGAGGCTCAGGTGTGAAATGTATGGTTTTCAGGGTTTTTATCGGTTTTCAGCGTTATTTTGTTATCGTTTTTATCATTAACTCTGTTTTCCTTGGTCTTTTCACGTGTGTTATGAATAAATCTTCTTTTTTTCGGTACCGGTACTAGTTTTATTTTGTTGTATTTATCCGCGACACCTTAAAGGCCGGCCCGTGAAAATAACGTCGGGCATAAACCGGTCCGTGGCGCAAAAAAGGTTGGGGACCGCTGCTGTAGATGACATATTAAAACCCTTTGCAATTTCATACTGAGCTCATACCAAAATTGTTTAACAATGTGTAGATGCATTTTCTTTGGCACACTGATCGACCTCTGCCCATCTTCATTTCTGAGTTACTCTGCCTCTCTAAAAACACCTTTTACAATCCGTTGGGCATCTTTCTTTGCCTTTAGACAATAATTCTGATGGCAAAAGAGCCAAATGGGACAGGCAAAAAAATTAAAAAAATAAAAACACCTTTTATAACCAATCATATTACACACTTGCAACCAATTAACCCTAATTAGTAAAAACAAAATGTTCTCCCAGTTGTTTCTTTTTAATATCACTTATGTTTTTGGCCTTTTTTGAGATGACGTCAAATTCAAAATTAGCAAATTTCTATATGACATGGTGAAATGTTTTCTTTGTTTTATTATAAATAAAATATGGGTTTATGGGACTTGAAAGTCATTATATTCTCTTTTTATTTAAATTTTTACACAGTGTCCCAACTTTTTTGGAAGCTAGATTGTATGTCACCTTTGTTTTGGTCCTGTGAAGGACTGATGAACTGTGTAGGTTATGTCCCATGTCAGCTGATTTAGACTCCAAACCCTGCAACAATACTTGGATACAGTTGATGAATGGATAGGTGGGTGTCGTATGAAAAATAGATGATGCTCGACTGATGGTGTACTTTCTTTTACTGAGATAATAAATCATGTTTTCTTTCAGATTTTTGCATTAGATATATAAAGTATAACAAATGTTGGAGACATTTACTAAGAATACATTCATTAAAAGTGAAACTTGTCCACGTGTGCACATTTAATTACTGTGAATGCATGTATTCCAAGTCAAGCTTATGCAGTAACTGACAACATCAACCTGACAATAACACATTAAAAATGGTGCAAAACACTAATTAAAATCAAATAAGCCAGTGTAGAGGCAACATGCCAGCATATTACTAGTAATTGGCAACATAATGTACAGGGACACTTGTTTTTCTCATTTGCCCTCCTTGCTCTCTTCTCCCTGTCTTTCTGTAACTTCTTGTTTCAGCCTCCTGGAACGTGGCTTATGTATTGCACATGGATCTGTTATGTGCTTCTCATTAGTACTGGTGGAGACAGAAGCAAAAAGAGACAGAAAATAAAAGCATTTAAGCACTCAAAATCCTACATTTTGATGTAATGTCAAGTACACTAAATATACATGAACTTAGCAAAGAAAACATTAGTAACAGAGAAACATTACTAATAATTTTCACATGATAAAAATCCAAAATATGACCCAAAAATTGAGAAATTAGAGCTACAGACTTCCTACATCACTGGAATTTGGTTTCATGCACCTGATAACCTCAACTATATGAGGTTGGTTGCAAATAAAGGCCCCTAGCTGCATTTTAAGCTTTCATTTGTAATGGCATTATGATATACAAGATGAAAGTGTTCTGCTTTGCCCAAAAGACAGAATAAACAAACGTTGATAAACAATCAATGCTAGTTCTCTAACAGGCTTCCATTTTCTCAGGTACATAATTGCCTTGAACCCCTCTCTGACTCTTCCCAGCCAGTTGGGTCAGGCTGAGTTCCAGCATACTCAGCTGTGCTCTGGCACCAGATGCCCAAATGTGATCCAGCCCCAGCCCGTATATGGGTGCCAGTTGTGGCGAGTAATTAAGAGTGCAGGCTTCAATCGATTTGTGTTGAAAATTATTAACAGTTGGTGACATTTGAGCTTTGGCCAGCTTGAGCAATCAGAAACTGATAAGTGTATTTAAGTCAATTCTAGAGTGTTATTAAAAGATGAATTTCACCTAGTGTGATCTCTGTCAGCTTGTCAGAAGTTTTAAACTGCCAGTAAAAATTACTTACGTAGGCTTAGATAAGTTTTCCAAACTCTCAAAAAATAAATAAATCTTGATGTCTTTAGAGTTAGCTCAGGTCCAAACAACAACTTTAGATTTCTGTCGAATGATAGCGAACATAGTCTTCACTCCAAACTGAAGTGTGGATTGTAAAATAAATAAATAAATCCAATTCTTTTTTAACATTGGCATCGTAGATCACAGTTAGAGGATTTCCTCAGTTTTCACATCAGGTTTAACCTTAAATATGTCTACAGCACAGTGGTGCTGTTAGCACTGTTGTATTTCAGCAAGATTGGGCTGAGTTTGAATCCACCAGATGGCCTTTCTATGTGGAGTTTGTATGTTCCCTCAGTGTGGGTTCTTTCTGGGTATTCACAGAGTCACATGCATATTTGGTTAATTGGTTATTCTAAATTGGCAATGGACTAACAATCTGTCTGGGGTGTATCCTGCCACTCGCCCCATGACAGCAGGAATCGCCTCAAGCCCCTGTGTGGACCAGAAATGGATAAACAGATGAAAATAGATAAACACAAAATATTGGAATTACTTCCTTACCCTAGGAACTTACTCCAGTTAATGGTCACTGTCCATATAAACATAATCCCTCCATCTCACACTTGTAGTCTTTGACGCACATGCATTTCAAAAGCACTCATTCTCCCTTTTTTTAATTCTCTCTGTAAAGCACAACAGAGTCGATTTTGGAGTCAATTTTAGAACTTAATTAGGGTAGTTTCTTTGAAGCTGTGACACATTGTCCTCTCAAATGTCGTACAGATATGTTAATTGCTTAACACGACAAGATTGGCAGAGAGAGCTGTAGGTCACATTCTGTACTTGGACATGATTAGCGGTCACACTACATGAATACTTTGCCCGATTCCAGGCACTGGAGTTAATGGGGGCTTTTGACCTTAAGATTTTATTTGTTTTTATGTGAAAATATTTGACTTTTAAAATATGAGATTTGTAATTCTCAGTTAACTGTCAGTTTTGGGGACGTAGGAGCAGCGAGAAAGGAGTGTCAGAACAAGTACAAGCTCAAGATTAAAAGACAGACTTGCATCCTGTGGGGAACCTGGATGCTAATGTCTCTAGTCCAACTTTACAGACCAGTGATAGTGGTGGAGCAGCAGTGCTAAAACTACCAAATGGAGGGATGATGCCTGCTCCTTCTGACATATCCTATGAAAGCAAGTGTTGATTGATTATGGATTACCATCAAAAATGTCCATCCCAACATATAGAGTTATACAGCAAAGACTGACACTTCCTCTCAGCACCTGATATGGAGATTGGTCACTGTTGCAAATATTCATCCTATCCAAAACACCAGAAGTTTTGGATAAGATGTCTACACTGAACCTTTGTTGATTTGAATACATTGTATTGTTAATGGTGTGTGTACAACCCCTGGACTTGTGCACCCAACTGTCTTGCACTTCTTGTTACATTGCCTATCGTGGTTGATCTTAATCATGCTATTCATGAAACAAAAACACTGTGGAAGTTAGAATAACACAATAAATCTGTAAATTAAGTCTCCACGACTATGGTCTGCAAGTTAAAATGGTTCTCATAAAGACAGGAAAAGGAGCAACTTCACACACATGCATACATCGACTCTCTTCAGAATGAAGGCCAGCACTACCCACCTTCCCTACGGCTAACAACAATAGGCATACACTCTATGAAACAAATATAAACAGCTATTTATATGCAACAGAGAAAACAACGGTCGAGCTCTGATAAAGAGCTGCATGGGTGCATCCGCCTACTACCATCATTCACTGCCCTGCCACTGTTTCTCTCTCTTTCCCTCTCCATTGTGCTGTTAGTTCAACTTCTGTGACTCGTCATCTTTGTCCGCTTCCTAACTCCCACCTCCACACTTTTTCACTCCCTCTTTCATTCTCATGGCACTATTCCTCCCTGGTTTGATGGCAGCTGGGCTTCCTGTGGTTTATGCTGCTATATGCAGATTTCACTAAGTAACACTAGCGTATACATACTCACACATGTTCCCATTCTCCCAGATCACAAACTGCTTCCATCCAAATATAGTTTCTTTGAATTATGACGTGTCAAATTAACAATTCTGAGTCAGTGCCAGTAAACGCAATCTCCTTATATCCGCTAATCATTTTCTTGTTTGCTTGAACCAAGCAGAATCCTTTTTCAGAAGCTACTGCATAGATGATTTGAAAATATACATTTTATGCAACAAGATTTTTTTTTCTTTTTGTTAATGGAGCTACATTGACGTAAGTAAAACATTAAACACACCAATACGTCTGAAGCCATCTCTGAGCAATCTTTGTGTTCTAAAATAGTAAAGCAACACTGTATGGGAAGACGCATTATATGTCTGTGTACGCTAGACATTAGCATAAAAAAAATGTAACAAAAATTGAAGAAAATATAAAAGAAAATCACTTGACACAAGCTGAAAATGGAAACTAACTTTGTGTGCCTGTTTGCAACTTTCTCTTTGTCTCTCTATCTCTTCGCCTTTCTCACTTTGTCTCTTTCTCTTGTGGGGGTGTACAATTGTCTGGAAAAAGGCTGTCACTCAATATTCTAAAGAAAGACAGCCAACACATTCACACCCATTCTCACACCCTCAAAATACACACTCCCATTAAACACACAAATATGGCTATTTCCAAGTAAATGCCACTCAGGGAGGCATATATCACCACCAAAAGCACTCGAACATGATTCATACTCAACACAAGGCTTTTAGGCTCAACATTAGCCATTGTCCTCAAAGCATCATCATATCTGACAGCAGCGGGGAAAAAAGACAATTTACTAACAAGTCCTTTCTATCTGTGCTGTACTGAAATCTAGCAGACAAATCAGGAAGAAAGGCTGATGGCTGAACGAATATTAGGAAACGCTATTAAGCAAATCAACCTCTTATCTCAGTCTCATCCGTAATGGCAGGTTGAACAAGTGATGCTGTTAAGGCTCGTAACAACTAGTTCAGTGCATGATTTGTGGCACATTTAGGTTGGTGCTGAACAAGTGGCAATCTCCAGGCCTGAAAAATGAAGGCAGAGCAAGGGCCATAATTCAGGTCAATGTTCATAGCTTCCTCCAGATACAGCTACTTAAAATTGATGGTTGGTCAGTGAGAGGACTACAACCAATTCTTGGCTGGTCCCCCTGATCCCCCCGCCAGTGTCATAGCCACAAGTGGTACCATCTCTAACCACCATGAAGAAAAACGTTTGCAAATTGTTGTGTTCTCACAAGAGTTATAAGAGAAGTCATTTAGTTACTACCTGCTATTTTTTTTCTTTTTTTGGATCAGGGCTCCTAAAATTATTATATAATTAATATATATTATTTATTTTTTTGAAACACTGAAAGACCTTCAGAAAGCATGAAGAACTATTGCCCAAGACCACTTTAAAATATTACAATAACATATGTTTCTGTAAGGGACTTGTTCACAATCAGAAGTACTGTAGATAAAAATCAGGTGAAGGGGTTGGAACTCCCAGAACCAGAGACCTGCCTGAAAATTGGCTGGAAACGGACCGGCAGTCAGCTGTCTGTGGGTGCTATTTCAAAGTGGGGGTATCTTCATTTTAAAATACCATTTTGAAACTGTAACTCATACAAGGGGGAAAAAAAGTTGTTTTTTTCTCCAGACAGACAGCGAGTGAGACAGTGATTCTTATCATCTGGGTTGATGTTGTAATCATAGCTGCCAACAGTGAAGACGCTATCAGAAACGTGAAACAAATGTTGAATGAGAAATTTAAAATGAAGGATCTTGGTGAGCTCAAACATTTCTTGGGTATTGACTGTATACAAGAGAACCATGAGATAAGACTAAACCAGACACGGTACATCACAAAAATCCTGGAAAGGTTCAAAATGTCTGACTGTAAGCCACGTTCTACTCCTTGTGAACTCAAAAATGACTTTGATGCACATGGTGAATCAGTTGATTCAGGAAAAAATAGAGAATTAGTGGGCAGTTTGATTTACGCATATTTTGTTTGGAACATAAATGTTAATATGTGAATATCATGTAAATATGTATATCATGTAAATGTGTAATGTACAGTGTTAAGAGCAAGTGGGGGTGTTGCCCTATCATATATGTATGTGCTCTTAATCTGAAAGGTATAAATACGGAAGTGTGTGTTCAATAAATGATGGCGCAGAGGAAGGCGTGTGCCTCTGATGTAAAACTCTAACAACGTGTATGTGGTTTATTCCTCCATGAGATGTGTGAGTTACCATGGTATTTCTGCTCTAGAAAATGGAACATCCAACACTCTAGTTAACCTAAAACTTATGCAGTGAGTGAATATCTTTCACAGTTGATCCATTTTGATATTTTTGGGTCTAGGCAACACTCATATACTTCTACAATCACTAAACTGACGTGTTGGTATGTATTTAAAAATGGTAACTTGCACTCAGTAGCGGTTTTAGATACGGGCGACATGGGCGGTTGCCCGGGGCGGCATCATGGTGGGGGGCGGCATCACGGGCATCGGCAAAAAAAAAAAAAAAAATGCTCATACTCGTGCTGCCCCGACGTCATGCCAGCGCATATCGGGAATGGCATAGGCAGCGATCGGTTTTCTATCGCCCATTTGCTGGGAGTAAGGGCGCCCTCTGTTTGCGAGGTGCGCCTGCTGCTTGCGGCACAGGGAGGAGAGGGCGGGGCGGCGGGGTATTCTCTGACCGGCTGGAGCAGCATCTAATAGCCAACTCACAAAATAAAACAAAATAAAAACAAACCAACAAACACGAAAACACCAGACATCATGATACAGACTTAGAATTTGCACCAATGTTTTTTCGAAATTCTATACGCGAAAAGTGAGCGCGAGAGCCCTCGGGGCACCTGCTTGCTGCTGAAGTCAAAGTCAACTTTATTGTCATCTCCGCTACATACAGTCCAGTATACAGAGAGACAAGACGACGAGGCTCCAGTTACAGCAGTGCAGGTAAACAACAGGGTTTTAATAGTTTTGCAATTTTCATTAGTTTTTATTTTTATTTAGTTTTGACTTCAGATTTTCAATTTTATATCAGTTTTAATTAATTTTAACCAATTGTTTGCTAGTTTAGTTTAGTTTTTATTTTTTTTAAAATCCTTAGTTTCAGTTTAGTTTTGATTCGTTTCAGTTATAGTTTTAGTTGTGTTTGCAGTGTAACAAAATCCCAGTTTCATCATATCAGTCATTCTCTTCTGCTTATCCTTGGGTATGTTGCTATTCCAGCTACCATACCCTGCACCCTGGACAGGTCGCCTGTCTGTCGCAGGGCGAACACGCAGAGACAGACAACTCACATTCCCACCTATGGGTTCTTTAAATAAATAAATAAATAAATAAAGGCAGATGAACAACCACTGATACCAGGCAACTATAAAATGTATATCTTGGCCCCAATGAGACTATTAACTCTCGCAGCACCGGGTGTTCGTAATTTTGGTTCAAGTGAATTGATAAACTTTTTGAAGGCAATTGACTCACACAGTTATGTAGATGTCGCCGTCCTGTTGTCTCGGGATGCATCACGCTGCCTTGCCTGGGGTTAGCTTCTGTTTTCTGGGGATGAGGGTTGAGTGTGCTCCCTTACCTTCTCAAGGTAAGCTAGGTTAGCCTTCTTGTGTGAGCTTTTCAAGTGCACTTTACGGTTTGTGGGATTTTTTTCCCTTTAGAAATGTCCCTCATAATTTGTCTCTTTCCACTACAAGACACTTGCTTTATCCAAAACACAGTCATATTCAAAGTAATCCCAAATTGGACTCTGGCGCTTTCTCCCGACTGTTCCTGACATGATTCTGCGCGTGGACGGAGCAGCAACACAGACGACTCGACTAACATACTGCCACCTGCTGGCATAATGAGACAGCAAGAAAAAAATCTGGAAACTAAACTTCATTTTCACCCTTGGCTATTGTTTGACACGCACACATCAATGAAAACTGAACACATTTTTGCTATAAATTCAGTTAATTTTAGTTAGTTTTGTGAACACTCATTACAGTTTTAGTTAGTTTTCTTTTTTTTGTTTTTATTTTTATTTCCGTTAACGAAAATATTTTTTCACTTCTAGTTTTCGTTATTTTGTTAGTTTTCGTTAACGATAATAATCTTGGTAAACAAACAATATATATAAGAAGAGTAAGAAAATAAATATACACTTCAGCACCAGGAGTAAAGGGATCAATAACAATTTAAAATTTACAGTTTGATGATTTAAAGTCTCACACACAACCCGTCGAAAGGGGAGGGAGACCTGCTGCTTCCAAATAGAGCACATTTCATTCATAATGATGTAAATCCAAGTCCATTATGTATTCATGATTTGAATCCTGGGTTGTGTGAAATCTCAGAAATACACCTTAGACAAAGTGAATCTGTGAACTAAGGTGTAGGTTTATTAGGTTATGCTGTGGTGATCCTCGGGTTGGGGGATGGGTGTTCATACTGGAGTGCAAAATTAAAATCAATGGAAGATGGACAAGAAAAGTTCAAAGCCATCAGGTTCTCAGTTTAGAAAAAAGAGAAAAGAAGAGGAGGAGAAACGAGCAAAAGATACAGGTAAGCAGCTGTGTCATTAGATAATGGCAGGGCATGTAGCCTGAAACTATCAGAATCAGAATACTTTATTAATCCCTAAGGAAATTATGTGGGTTACAGTTGCTCCAAGAAGAAATGGTAAAAATAGCAACAGTAACAGACTAAAACAGATTTTATTATTAATTAGTCATTGTCAATTGTTGATTTGTCCTGTTCTCGTTGTATGACGAATTATGATGGCTGTTTGGTAGCCGTTTGCATACAATGCATACTCTGTCTCTCTTCATATGTGTGTATGTTTCTCTGGTGAAATTCAATATGGTTCCGACAACAGTTTTATGTTAATGTACAATCCTTAATATGTTTTGTCTGTGTGTGTGTGGGGGGGTGCCAGAGGGAGTGTTTGCCCAGGGCGCCAAACAGGCTAGGACCGCCACTGCTTGCACTTCTTCTCTTGTAATTTATGGTCACTTCAGGGTCCAAAAACATCAACATAGCGACAAAACACTAATAATAAAACTTCTCAATACGGACTCCAGAAACCAATTTGTACCTTTAGTGTTTCCTAATTTCTGGATGGAGCAATAAAAAAAAAATTAATCAGTAAACTTCATGATATAAATAATATAAAATATTTTGCCTTGTAAAAACAGATTATATTTATTTCTGAACTGTAAGGTTGAAGCATTATAGGTGCAACAAGCAATTGTTCTTATAAACAAACATCTTTATAGACCATAACCGTTGCAAGAGCTTGGTCATAGCCGGCAATAAGTTGGACTTGTTCCTGGTGGGTGATGGACTCCACCAGGGCTGTCCTTTGTCACCAATTCTGTTCATAATCTTTATGGACAAAATTTCTAGGCGTAGCCAAGTGGTGGAAGGCTTTCACTTGGGTAGTCTCAGAATCTCATCTCTGCTTTTTGGAGACGATGTGGTTCTGTTGGCTTTATTGGGTGATGGCTTCCTCCGAAGGGTGGCTGGACTCTTCCTTAGAGATAGGGTGAGGAGTTCAGCCACTGGGAGGGGCTCAGAGTAGAGTTGCTGCTCCTCCACATCGAAAGGAGCCAGTTGAGGTGGTTCAGGCATCTTAAAGGATGCCTCCTTGGCGCCTCCTGGGTGAGGTGTTCTGGGCATGTCCCACTGGGAGAAGACCCCAAGGGAAACCCAGGACATGTTGGAGAGATTATATCTCTCAGCTGGCCTGGGAATGCCTTGGTGTTCCCCCGGATAAGCTGGAGTAGGTGGTCGGGGAGAGGGAGGTCTGGGCTTCTCTGCTTAGGATGCTGCCCCCGCAACCTGGCCTCGGATAAGCGGAAGAAGATGGATGGATGGACTTGACCATATATTGAAAACAAGCAGATGTTAAGTAAGTAAACCTGTTATCTAGATGTAATTAACTGAAATGCACAGTATGTTACTTTAAAATGTAGTTGGGTAAAACTACATAATTGGACATTTAAGTAATCACAAGTACACACAAACTTGGGATGCAATCCTTACCATCTTGGCATGTACCCTAGTTGAATGTAAGCGGAGTGCCCCTCTGGATGGGACAATCTGTTAGAATGCCTGGGTCGTTGACGTTATAATTTCTAGTCTTGAGCGGGTGGAGGGAGGTTTGGAGTCTTCTCTCACCCCCATTCTCTGCGACCTGCTGGAGCGGGGGGGCTAGGAGGAGGAGTTGGCCTCGGCTGCGGTCTGGAGTGTGGGGCCTCCCTGCTGCTGCGGAGTCGGGGCGGTCTGCCTCCCCCCACCGCAGGGAAAAGGGTAACACCACCTGGGTCTGGGTGCAGTTCCCCCCCCTCCAGGGGCAAGGGTACCTAGACCCGGGGCTTAGAGTACGCTTGGAGAGTGTGATCGTGTGTACAGCGTCTCTTTATGTCTGTCTCCACGTTGGTTGAGTGTGGAGTAAGTGTATATGAGAGCATGAGGGTGGGAATGGATGTTTGTATATGTGTGTGCCTGTATTTCTGTGTCTATATGTCAGGTTGGGTGTCAGGCGCCACCTCTCTGGGGACATCTTAGGCCCTCCAAGGTATGGAGGCCTATCTCCCCCTACCACCACTTCCCCTGCCAGTGGCGGACTCCCTCAGACGTCGGTGCGTTGGTGGTTCTTTGTGTCCGGGGATGGGTGTCCAGGTACACACCGGCTCACTCCTTGGCGGCCGCTTATCGGGGCCTGGAGCCTGGGGCTCGCTCGGGCCACTTCGGAGGTGGGGTGCCCCCGGCCTCTCGGCCTGGGCCTCGGTCACTCAGGCACGGCTGGCTGCCGGCGGAGCTCACGGGCGCGTCACTGCAACTCCCCCTGGCTTCTGCTCCGCGGCTGCTGAGTGAGCCCTCATCTGGGACTCTCCTCAGCTCTTTCTGGGACAGTGGCGCGGCTGCCCCTCTGTTGGTCTTCCTTGGTCTCTTGTGTTCTGGGGGCCTCTGGATGTCTGGAGTTTTGATCTCCTCCATATCTGCTTCATGCCCTGGAGGACGGGGCTGTGGCCCCCCCACACCCTCTAGCAGATCATTACATGAAGGAACCTTTTAAAAAACAAAAAACAAGCGCGTCCATGCTCACAGGTGTACACACGGGTGATCACACCCACAAACTACACCCTTTTTGGCTCCTACCTCAAAGCACACTGTGTTCTGTTGATCTTATGTGCTGCACAATAATGTTTAATATTTAGTATTTACTGTCATATTCCCATATATCATTGTGATGTTGTTTATTCTATTACTCTTGTTCTCTTCTGCTTGTTTTCTTTTTTCTTTCTCAGCAGGTGACCCAGGTGATTGACACTAGCATCCCCAGGCTTCTACCTTTCTACCTATAAAACCCGGAGAGCAGCCAAATGGCTTTTAGCTAAGCTTTAGCTTCAGCCAAGTGGAAGCTAAATTGGCTAGTCATTCATATGTATGTTGGGTCGTTATCTGGGAATTCTGGAGGGAGGGGAGTGGGGGTGTGTGATTGAGGGCGTGGGGGAGCTGCTAAAAGCTGTGCACTTCCTTTTGTGTTTCATCTTGATGCATTCTCAATCATCCAGGGAAATAAATCTCCAAAAGTCACCAACTTGGAGTGTTTCAGTTTGCCATCTTAGGGAGAAATCAACACACATGGGTGTATGTCCTTTGTTGCTCAGATTTATTGATAAAAACAGTACAAAAAACCAACCATTTGTACACATATTTACAAATAATAATAAAAAGTGAGTGAGTACAAACAATTCAACATGTGAAGAACATGTGGGGACCTGTCTCCCTTTCACCCCAATAGAAGCGTACGCTGCAGATGGAGAGCCAACGGCTAAGGCCAGGAGAAGTATCTCGAGTCGCCTTCAGAGCTTCCTGTGTTTCATCACTCTTGACATGCTTCGTAGCATTCAAGAATGGACTATTCAACATGCACAGCAAACGGAGCATGTTCATTGGTTCATGGACCTCCCTGAACTAATGGCATTTATTGCAATTGTGATCTTGCGGGGGGTTTACAGGGTTCCATCTGTAAATGACTGCTGGTCAGCAAACCTGGGAAACCCACAGATAATTGGAACTATGGCACGAAACCGCTTCCAAAACATCATGCAACACCTACGCTTTGATGACAAGTCCACCCGCTGTGATCGAGCAAAGACTGACAAGTTTGCTGCAATTTCCAGAGTGTGGGGATCATTTGTCACCAACTGCATCACGTGCTACAACCCTGGTCTACATATCACCGTTGATGAACAGCTTTTCCCATCAAAGACTCGGTGCTGTTTCCTGCAGTATATTGCAAGTAAACCTGACAAGTTTGGGATCAAGTTTTGGGTGGCTTGCGACCTAAAATCCAAGTACATTTGCAATGTCTTCCCATATCTTGGCAAGGACCCCAATCGTCCCACTTGGGAGAGACTTTCTGAAAATGTAGTAATGAGGCTGATGGAACCATTCCTAGACAAGGGCAGAAATGTTACCACGGACAATTTTTTCACATCGCTTTCACTTGCACAAAAACTTCTTAGACGGAAAACCACCATCCTCGGCACAGTCAACAGGATTCGCAGGGAAATTCCTCAATCCACTAGACAGACAGATCGCAATGTATTCACCACTCAGGTATGTTACAGGTCTTTTGTGGTTCTATGTTTATGTGTTTCATTGTGTGTAAAAGGGCTATGGAAAAAACAATTTATCTTATTTCTTAGGTGTTTTCAACCTCTGCTGCCACGCTGACGGCGTATGCGGCCAAACGGAAGAAGACAGTCTATATTCTTAGCAGCATGCACAGCGTGGTTCAGACTGATAACACCACCAAAAGGAAGCCAAACACTGTCTCCCTTTACAACAAAACAAAGTGTGGCGTGGATGTGATGGACCAGATGGTTCGGGAGTACACTGTCCGCAAAGGAACACGGCGCTGGCCAGTCGCCGTGTCTTATAACATGATTGACATGGCAGCACTGAATGCACATGTGCTGTATCAAGCATGCACCGGGACGAAGGAAAGACGGGTGGACTTCCTGGTGGCGCTTGCAACAGAGTTGGCTCGCTCTCATGTAGCTGCGAAGAAGGCAAGAAAAGAACAGTTGCTTCGGACACAACCCTCCACACCTAGCCCTGGAAAAAGAGCCACGTGTCAGGTCAAACACAACTGCAAGAACAATCATGCCACTGTGCGATGTGTTCACTGCAAAAGATACACATGTGGTAAATGCAGACTACAGATACCATGGCAGTGCCAGGATTGTGAGTGATTGCTGAAAATGTTGAATTGTTTGTACTCACTCACTTTTTATTATTATTTGTAAATATGTGTACAAATGGTTGGTTTTTTGTACTGTTTTTATCAATAAATCTGAGCAACAAAGGACATACACCCATGTGTGTTGATTTCTCCCTAAGATGGCAAACTGAAACACTCCAAGTTGGTGACTTTTGGAGATTTATTTCCCTGGATGATTGAGAATGCATCAAGATGAAACACAAAAGGAAGTGCACAGCTTTTAGCAGCTCCCCCACGCCCTCAATCACACACCCCCACTCCCCTCCCTCCAGAATTCCCAGATAACGACCCAATATACATATGAATGACTAGCCAATTTAGCTTCCACTTGGCTGAAGCTAAAGCCTAGCTAAAAGCCATTTGGCTGCTCTCCGGGTTTTAAAGGTAGAAAACGCCAAATGGCGATCCGTGGGGGTTTAAGTGTTGATATATGCATTTTTTTTTCTTTTTTTCTTCTTTTTTTTCTTTTTCTGCTCATTCTGTTGGTTTTTGGTTTTTGCCCTTCTCCCCCGTCCCTCTTCTCAGCTGTTTCTCTTTCCCTCTTTCTTTCTCCCCTTCTTTCCCCCAGTCAAGTCTGTCCCATGTTCAGTAAGTGAAAATAAAATAAACAATAAAAGGTGAATCAAATGGACCATTATGGCAAGGCTGGGATGGTCAATTTGGTAAAGTAAATCCGTTGGGCATCTTTCTTTGCCTTTAGACAACAATTCTGATGGCAAAAGAGCCAAACGGGACAGGCAAAAAAAAAAAAAAAAAAATTTCTAGTCTTTGGTTTCTTTGAGTTCTGTCTTATGGTTTATGTCTCTGTCTTCTCTAGCTGCTCTGTCTCCCCTGTCAGCTGTATCTCCTTGTCTAGTTCACGTCTCTGTGTATCCTTAGTTGCTATATCCCCGTGTCCAGTCAGTGTCTGTGTCTGCCCTGGTCCCACGTTTCTGTTCCCTCTGTTGTAGTGCCTGCATGTGAGTCTGTGTCTTTTGTTCAGTCTGTGTTATGGGTTTCCTGTTTTACTTTGAAAGTCCATGTCTGATGTTAATGTGTCTGGTTTTGCTTCCCCTTGTCTAGTTAGGCCTGATTTGCCCCAGCTGTGTTTCCCTCCTGTTACCCATTCCCTGATTGCTTCCTCTGTGTATTTAAGCCCTGTGTTTCTCTGTGTCTGTGTTTACTTAGCTGTGTGTTCTGTCAGTCCTCCGGTTTAAGTTTATTTTTTGATTTTCTCCAGTTATGTTATGTTTGAGTTCAGCATTAAAGCTATTTCGGTTTAAGTTTGTCTCTGGAGTCTGCACCTTGGGTCCTATTCCTGTCTGCACACAGCCGTCACTTAACACAATCAGTCTGCTACTAAAATTCTGTTATGAGCAACAGGGACAGAAATTAGATTAGTTGTGAATGTAACAGGTATCTAGTATGTTGGTTTTATTGGATTCTTACTGAATCATATTATATGTTCACATGTATTCTTTTCAATTTTTTTTCCTTCAGTTTATACAGATGTAACATCTGTATAAACTGAAGGAACAAACTGAATGTCACTTTTGCATATATTTTATAATATATTTGTTTGTTGCATACCACTGGCTGAAAATATGCTTTGTTAGTTTCTTCCAGTTTACCCTGTCAAAACTTCAAAGGAAATATCTTAATTAGGACGATGCACCTGTCACTTCGGGGAGTTTATCTGCCTGTTTAGCTATGCTCAGGTGGAACAGGGAGGGCAGTACAACATGAATAGGAAAATTACATAAATATTATAGTCACATTATGCTCTGGCAGATTACTGAATTTACTGTTTGTTTATACAGGTGGGAATCTGGTCCTGATTTTCCTTTTGTTCTACTAAGTACTCGCCCATTATGTCTATGCTTTATGTATGCATGGAAATGGAGCCTGGAGTACCTACTTCTAAATCAAATAGGTTTACGTGTTTGCATGACCAAATTTGTGCATATTCTTTATATATCCATTTTCACCTCTCTTTAAATATTCTTAAAAAAATCAGTTCCACCTCAGCCCACCACCTTCCACTGTCCCAACAAGCCAACAGAGAACCACAGATTTCTTTCTCTCTTTTTTTCCCTCCTTGTCTTAGTCTCAATCCAAACGTCATTCCTTTTTATCTCACACAACTCCTGCAGGCCGAGGCTACCCTCAGAGAGTGTGCTCAACATCTGTCGCCAAGCTGTTGTTGAGGTGTACATTCTCTGCGGTTGCCTGCATGGGCCTCATTATGCTGTGTCCTGTATAAACAGCCAGCTGCTGCTGTCCCACCTGCCCATCTATGCTCACACACTGTTGCTATTACATAAACTGTTAAGCCTTTAAATATTAGAGGATCGCACAGTAGTTCACACGGTAAATAACAGAGTGGCAGAAATATGTAAATATGAATTTGGATTTCGGCCATTAACCACTGAACCAATATTGGTCTTATGGTGCTGTTGAGTCCTTAGCCAAAAGTGGTCGTGTTCAGATGGCAGAACTGGAATGCTTACAGATAACAATAAATTGTGAAAAACAAGTACAACCCAATATTTAAGTGATGTGTGCAATAGGTTGAATCTGCTGTAGATACATATTAAGGATTGATGACAGCATAACATCATTTTTAGATTTTGGCATCAGTGACTTTTTATGAGCCAGTCGTGCCTTTTCTTTCACCTTGTTTACTATAAGAGAAGAGAGCTACCCAACTCAGGGATTGTTCTCACTTACAGTTTGAAATGCAAAAATCTGAGAGCAGAAACAAAGCAGAAACAACTTAGTGATGACGGTGATGTGATGAAAGCTGGTTTTCTGGCTATGACTCAACAGTTTTACGTCAAAGATTGCACCAAAAACAGATTTTTTCATTTACTTTTAATTCAATGGAAAGAAACTGAACTGCTGTACTAATCAAGTTAGAGTTGCCATTTTAACTCAGCAGAGGAAATCTACTGCACACTAAAATGTCACAAAAACAAGGGTAAAGAACAGGTCATTCAGGGTCAGGAGGTATGTGAGATATGTGAGTTGACCTTGAATCGTCTATCAGCCAAGTTCAGCACAGGTGAGGTTTTGAGAGCAGCTGAAAATTGCTCTCTTTATTTGCAGTTTCTCCAGTGGATAAACTGTTCCACAATTGTTAGTAACGTGTTTGTACCTTGTTTAAAACATGTAACCATAATCATGCAATAACATGTATTGAATATTATAGAGTTTGTTGATTTTCAAATATCTGCATTTTAGTTGAGGGACAATGAGCTAACCACCTTATTTAAAAGAAAAGATGTTTTATTGGAAGTAACACAGGAATACATGTGAATGTATATTTATGATGTTTCAGTTTTCCAGTGCACTTAAACACAGCCTACATATGTGGATTTGTGGAAAGCTTACACTGTGAAAAGTATCTCAAAGCCTTCTGTGCACATGCAACATGGCCTGTGTATCAGACTATTTTGTCTCTATAGAAGGAGGTCAGGAGAGAGAAACCTGGAAAATATTCCAGAAAGAAATAAAGAAAGATTGCCAAAGAGAGTTCAAACTGTGTTGAAGAATAAAGGTGGTCAAATATTGATTTTCAAGTTTGCTAGAATTACAAAAGCTCCACTTGCCTTACATACTGTACATCACATATGTTTGCACATTTCAATTAATTGCTCTGACATCCATTTTGCAAGCAAAACATAAAGAACACAGTATTCCGTATTAAGGTATTGTAAGTTACCCTACAATATGAAGCACTTTGAGAGGAATGTTAATTTAGCTGAGTAAGGACAGGCATACGTATGTAATTTAAAGGACAATACAACATATATGACTGCACCAGACCTTACCAATGATCTATCTGAACCACATATACCACTGACACTGATCAGATCAATATATATTCCCCCTCCTTTGTTAAATACAGCCACTGTCATACATTGGTCTCTCATCATTTATTAAGTTAATACATTTCTTCATATGGAATCAAAAAAGATCTTTTACACACCTTATCCTTGTCATTTCATTTGTGACCACACGCTCTAGATGTATGAGAGATCAAAGGTGGTGTAAGAAATTCAAGCAATGTAAAGGGAAAACTTTAGCAGTTATAGAAAAAAGAAACACATAGAAAACATTGCAAGGCAGCCTCTAAGAGTTTGAAAAGCATGACCACATTCACTTATGTCAATGGAAAATTGTATTTAGTAGTCAGTATAATCTTTTAGTGATATAAGTTTGCATATGGTAGAATACTGCATGTAGTTATTTGTATTAGGAAATATTCAACCATGTATACTTCGAGGCATATAATCAATTGTGTGTGATCTCTAGCAGGCTGCAGGCTTGGTGTGCACTCCAGGAATGCACCCCCACGTCCTGGGAGCATGAGAGTTCGTACCTTGTTTTATTGTTTTACGGTAGGATTAACGTAGCTATGTCTGTTTTAGTTTAAGTGCTTCTTTACATATAGATGAACTGCTGGACTTCCTCACCATGTTATTTAGGGTGAGGGGGAGACTACCCTTTCCTGACCAAGGATGTACCTTTTGTGCTTTCATGACCCTTTGATCAGCAGGACACGCACACACACACACACACACACACACATACGTTCAATGGAGTATAAAATAAAGACCAGGGGCAGTGCTCAGGGCGAGTCTCAGTCTGGAGGCTGCCCTTGCTAGCAAGAAGTTCTGTGTGTTTCTCTTCTCTGAGTCTTTACTGAAGAAGTGTTTTAGAATATTTTCCCTAACAACTTATAAACTGGTTTATCTGAAATTGAAAAGTATGGTACACCATTAACTGAATAATGTGATTTTTTTCCCCACAGATTGCCCATGGATTTGCAGTGCCTACACTGACTACTCATCAGTGCTGTTGTCCTCACAGAGTTGCAACAAGGTTTGTCAGCAGCTGTTCTGAAGTGCCTCAGTGAAAGCAATCTGCCCCAGATGGATTAAAAAAAAAAAATTAAGATTTTAAATTGTTGGACTGTAAACCTGTAAACAGTACTGATGATAATCATTTTTGTAGTGTTTACTCAATTAAGCTATTCTTGCATTGAGTATGCTTTGAAAACTGTTTTGTTGGACTTTAAATGCCTTATGTATTTTCTGTATATATTATCAGAATGATTTGGGGAGTGAAAAAAGTGTTTGATGGTGCACCCAGGTGCACTTCTTCCTGCTGTGTCCATTTGGAAGTCCATAGCTCCAACAGAGTAACTGTGGAGCATAATCAACTAAATTCAAGTCAACAAAGAAAAACCCCAAAATCAAACGATCCCGAATATGCAACCACTTTGCAATAGTGGGAAAGAAAAACTCCATTTTAAAAGGAAGACACCTCTGGGCAAGGGCGTAGATTTCGCATGGAAGGAAGGGACACGTCCCCACCAATAATTTGATCTCTTCGAGTAAAGAAAAACAAACCCGATGGAAAGAAAAAATCGATCTGTCAACGTCTCATTCACCCAGCGGTGCAGAAAGTGTTAAATTACGTTCTCGACCTCATGTGACAAATATGGCCAATGTGATTGGCTGTGCCTGTCAGGAAGCGCTGTTTAGCTTTAGCAGCGGCAAGCCTGGGCTGCGAGGACCTGCAAGGAGGAGAGGAGTATGGCAGCAAAAAGGAAAAACCTCGATATACAAAAGTATTTTTCAAAGAAACCTGTAAGTCACTTATAGTCAAGTTCACTCTTAAAATGTGTCCATCATAATAACGTTACAGGCTATGCTAGGCTTTGGCCCACATCAGTCTAAAATTGTATGTAACCATGAATAGCGTGTTTTGGAAACTAACTGCACAACAGGCAGCACTTTTAGTTATCTCGGTCTCAGAGTAGCATTTGATTGAAACTGTCAGAGAAAAATGGGAGCCTCGAGCAAGCCAGGATATTAGTTTACAGAGGCTGTTAAAATTATATGTCTAACGTTAAAATGTTGGTGACACAATAATTTCATCCTAGTGGTACTCACATATTCATAGGGTTAATTTTTGAGACAAAATATCATGAGGTTGTCATGATTTTGCAAATATTTCACCTTGTAATGCAGTTTGCACAATTTAAAAAAAAAAAATGCATTCACTCTAAGAACATTACTGATGAGTCAAGATCTGCACAAATTGACAGAAACGCTGAAGCAGCTACCCATTTTATTCTTATTGTCATGTATGTCCTATTTGTCAGGTGACAGAAGAACCAACACAGAGCTCAGAGAGTAATGGTGATACAAGATTACAGGTGAAATTGGATGATGACTTGTTGGTTCATGACTGTATTTGAAGCACATGTGTGACTGCATGTATTTGGAATGTCTCACTGTTATTTATCAGGTGACAGAGGCAGCTCTGCCATGTTGTAGCTCGGACAGAAGTGAAGAGGCAAGGTCACAGGTTACTGACTGATGATTTGGTGCTATACAGGGAGTGCAGAATTATTAGGCAAGCTGTATTTTTGAGGAATAGTTTTATTATTGAACAACAACCATGTTCTCAATGAACCCAAAAAACTCATTAATATCAAAGCTGAATGTTTTTGGAAGTAGTTTTTAGTTTGTTTTTAGTTTTAGCTATTTTAGGGGGATATCTGTGTTTGCAGGTGACTATTACTGTGCATAATTATTAGGCAACTTAACAAAAAACAAATATATACCCATTTCAATTATTTATTTTTACCAGTGAAACCAATATAACATCTCCACATTCACAAATATAGATTTCTGACATTCAAAAACAAAACAAAAACAAATCAGCGACCAATATAGCCACCTTTCTTTGCAAGGACACTCAAAAGCCTGCCATCCATGGATTCTGTCAGTGTTTTGATCTGTTCACCATCAACATTGCGTGCAGCAGCAACCACAGCCTCCCAGACACTGTTCAGAGAGGTGTACTGTTTTCCCTCCTTGTAAATCTCACATTTGATGATGGACCACAGGTTCTCAATGGGGTTCAGATCAGGTGAACAAGGAGGCCATGTCATTAGTTTTTCTTCTTTTATATCCTTTCTTGCCAGCCACGCTGTGGAGTACTTGGACGCGTGTGATGGAGCATTGTCCTGCATGAAAATCATGTTTTTCTTGAAGGATGCAGACTTCTTCCTGTACCACTGCTTGAAGAAGGTGTCTTCCAGAAACTGGCAGTAGGACTGGGAGTTGAGCTTGACTCCATCCTCAACCCGAAAAGGCCCCACAAGCTCATCTTTGATGATACCAGCCCAAACCAGTACTCCACCTCCACCTTGCTGGCGTCTGAGTCGGACTGGAGCTCTCTGCCCTTTACCAATCCAGCCACGGGCCCATCCATCTGGCCCATCAAGACTCACTCTCATTTCATCAGTCCATAAAACCTTAGAAAAATCAGTCTTGAGATATTTCTTGGCCCAGTCTTAACGTTTCAGCTTGTGTGTCTTGTTCAGTGGTGGTCGTCTTTCAGCCTTTCTTACCTTGGCCATGTCTCTGAGTATTGCACACCTTGTGCTTTTGGGCACTCCAGTGATGTTGCAGCTCTGAAATATGGCCAAACTGGTTCTCAAGTGGCATCTTGGCAGCTGCACGCTTGACTTTTCTCAGTTCATGGGCAGTTATTTTGCACCTTGGTTTTTCCACACGCTTCTTGCGACCCTGTTGACTATTTTGAATGAAACGCTTGATTGTTCGATGATCACGCTTCAGAAGCTTTGCAATTTTGACACTGCTGCATCCCTCTGCAAGATATCTCACTATTTTTGACTTTTCTGAGCCTGTCAAGTCCTTCTTTTGACCCATTTTGCCAAAGGAAAGGACGTTGCCTAATAATTATGCACACCTGATATAGGGTGTTGATGTCATTAGACCACACCCCTTCTCATTACAGCAATGCACATCACCTAATATGCTTAATTGGTAGTAGGCTTTCGAGCCTATACAGCTTGGAGTAAGACAACATGCATGAAGAGGATGATGTGGACAAAATACTCATTTGCCTAATAATTCTGCACTCCCTGTAGATTAACTAGTATTGTCATGAAAGTTGTTAGGCTGCTGATGTAAATTGATTCATTAGTGTATATTTGATAAAGAATCTGAATTGACAAGTCTCACTTTTTCTATGGCATGAATCCATGTGTTATTTTTATCAGGTGGTAATATGTCCTAGTACAGTCAGAGGGGAAGAGCCAGGGCCAAAGGGAAGGCACATCAAGCACATAATAATAATTTTAATCGGAGGATAAAACACATGTACAGTGGCTATAAAAAAAATCTACACACCCATGTTCAAATGCCAGCTTTTTGTCATGTAAAAAAATGACAGCAAGTCAAATACAGGATGGGCCATTTATATGGACACACCGTAATAAAATGGGAATGGTTGGTGATATTAAAATCCTGTTTGTGGCACATTAGTATATGTGAGGGGGCAAAATCCTCAAGATGGGTGGTGACCATGGTGGCCATTTAGAAGTCGGCCATCTTGGATACAACTTTTGTTTTTTCAATAGGAAAAGGGCCATGTGACACATCAGACTTGGCAATGTCACAAGAAAAACAATGGTGAGGGATGTTTAGGACTCATATTGCACTGCTGGAAATAGTTTATTTTGATGCATATGCATATAATTTGCATATAATTTGCATTATAATATTTATTTTCGTTTTTCCTGCAGTGTATATAAAAATTGGTGTATTTCAAAAATAAAACTATGAAGACACCTAAAATAAATTTCCTAACAATTTCCTAAATAAATTCACAACTATCAACTGCCTGGTCAAAACAACAGCAAAATGCCAGACACTGCTTAAAAAGCATTGTGAGTTCAATGCAGTTTCTTATCAGACAGGGTTTGGCACTGCGAGGACATGGCAAGGAAGATGGTAACCTCTTTCAACACTTAAAATATAAAGCCAAAGACGATGTCTGTCTTTCTGACTGGCTGACCCGTTGTCATGACTATACCGCTCCACCAGTGCAAAATGAGATTTTGCAGTTGTTTGGAAACTGCATTGTCAGAAATATTGCACAAACTATCCAGTCTCTATCTGTCCTGCAGTTCTCTATCATTATAGATGGTACTCAAGATATCACAGGAAGAGAGCAAGAGTCCATATGTTTTAGATATGTGGATGAGGACCTGGGTCCACATGAGGTTTTTGTAGGCTTCTATGAGGTTTCAGGAACTACTGGAGTGGAGATAGCTAGAACAGCTGTGGATGTGCTTTTGAGGCTGAATTTGCCGATGTCATGTTTAAGAGGTCAGACCTATGATGGTGCTCAGAACATGTCAGGAGCTTATTCAGGTGCTCAGGCAGAAGTGAAGAAACAACAGCCACTGGCATTGTACATGCATTGTGGGCCTCACCGCCTGAAATTAATTACACAGGCTGCATGTCAGGCTAGTTCTGTAATACGTGACGCTTTAGAGTGGGTACATTATGCAAACAGTCTGGAAGATTCAAAGCTATGTTTTCAGCAGTTGCAGCAGATTCAGAGGGACCATCAGTATCACTCAGACTTCTCTGCCCAACCAGGTGACTGTAAGGGGAACTGCTATCAAAGCAGCGCTGTCTCAGTATGACAGTATTTTGACTAGTTTAGAGGAGATGGCAGCAGCTGGATCTAGCACAAGTGCTAGGGCAAATGGATTGCATGAGAGGTTTGAAAAGGGGAGAATAGGAGAATAGTGCTTGGACTTCTTATGGCATTGGAAGTTATTGAGGAGCTAGAATGTCTGAACAAGTCCCTGCAAAAACGGACTGCAACCATTGCAGGAATGAGATGCTCAATAGAGTGTGTCAGATCCACTCTACAGCTGAAAAGAAATGAAGAAAGATTCTATCAGATGTTTGACAAAGCAGCAAAAATGGTGAACTCCCTTGGTATTGAGCCCATTCAGATTCCTCACCAGAGATGGCCACCAAAACGATATGCTGGCGGGGCTAGCCAGCACACTCCCAAGTCACCTGAAGAGCATTACAGAGCAGAGTTTTACAGAGTGCTGGATAGTGTTGATGTTCAGTTTCAGGAGAGGTTCAACCAGCCAGATCTAGGTGTCTTGCAGAAACTGGAGGAAATTCTGCTCACTGAAGAGGTGGATGGCATTATGAGTTGGTGCGATTTTGTAGTCTCCACTCAAGAAGATGTTTTCATACAAAGGATACAGAGGGATGAGGGTTTGATGGAGACAATGAAGTGTAAGGTAAATATGTTCTATTTTCATGTGTACATGGACAAATACCTTGCAGTATCATAAATGGGTAGCCTGTCATTCTTTACTTTAATGTCGTAAACTTACATGGTGGGCATGGGCCATTGTATTATTTGCCTGTCGCGGTGTTTTGATAAAAATAGAAAGCTGTTGGTAAAAGTAGGTTTGGTGAAGAGTTCACACAGACTAGTTTTGTGCTAGTATTAATATCGGCAGTCATAGTGTTTAAACCATTTTTTTTGTGGAAAAAGTTTGATATGTTTACTGTTATAAAACTCAAAGTATGTCAAATACAGTTGATAATTTGAAGCTATGTGTGTTTTTCTTTCAGAATTCCAGGGAAACAGTATTTAGCATCTTTACAAATCTATTGAGGTCAATAAGAAGCACACAGAACAGAGCAATAGACAATGCGGTTAAAGTAAGGCACTGGACTGGGTTCTAAGGACATCCACATCTGACATTTGAGCGTGCTTGGACAAAAAGGCTGGTCAGTCACCAGCAAAAACATGCAACCCACACAGACCAAGCAGTTATTCATTTTGTAGAACTTATAGTTGGTCTGTTTACAGGGCTCTCGGTGGATGTGCTGATGTGGAAAGGCTCTTCTGACCACTGGTGACCCTCACCATCCTGCTTGTTGCCTCTTGGATTAGATTCCAAAAGGCCATCAAATGCTCATATGACAGAAATCTGCATTTAAATGGTGGATGGTATTATAGTTTTTTCTGCAGCTATTGCTAACTTTCAGATGACATTACAACGTTCTACTGGCCAATGTAATACAGATTAGAGGTAAGTAACATTAATATTGTTAAAGTGATGAGGGCTAGAAACGAAAACCAACTTCAACCTCATGTTAAAATGCACATTTGTGTGATAATGTTATAAGACCATGGGTCACTAGCTGAAAACTTCAGGATTTCTTACCTTGTATAGTAATGAATGTCATCAGGTGATGTGGCAAATCGCTGCAGTCCAAATCCCTGAGTCAAGTGATAAGACTCAAGCTGTTGCCTGAGTCGTGGTCTTCAATCAGGGGGATGGAGGCTGGAGCAGACTCAGCACAACCAGCGATGGGTAGATCAGACACATTGTTTTCATCCTCTGTGTTGTAATCCTCAGTTGCCATAGCCACGATATTAACAGGTCGAGGGCGGCACTCCCAAACTCCGGGTCACTCTGTCTTTTCCAAAAAAATTATTCCAGTGGAATAAGGAGGGAACAACTTTCGGCCAAAGACTACGCTTCCCAGGGGAAGACACAAAGATCTCTAAAGTCTCAAGATACCAACAACACACTCTAGAGCTGGTTGTAACTGTGAAGCCGTCCCTTCTGATTTCAGCCATGGAATATCAGCCATTGTGCGCACAATTCAGGATCTTTGGGAAAGGAGTGAAAACTTAACATCCTGTTAAATCTCCCCCAGCAGTACACAGCGGGACACAGCAATGGTGAGCGTTCCCACCTTATGCGCTTTGTAATTTAAAGCGATCTTTCCGTTTCCGTATTTTGGACATGATTTTGGAGTCCATCTTTGCAGTAGCGATTGACCGCAAAATAAAGCTACCGGAAATGTACAACACTACATCCGGTCTTAAAAGAGGAAGTTAGCATTAGTGATGGGATTTCCGGCTCTTATTAGAGAACTGGCTCATTCGGCTCGGCTCACTAAAAAGAGCCAGTTGGGAGCTGAAAGAGCCGGCTCTTCATATGCACGAACCAAAACATGCTAACAAGTGCACTGGGACTTCAAAGAAGTGGAAGCGGAGCGGCCAAAGAGTAAACTTTCAAAAGTAAGTTCTGAATATTATGTCACTTATTTTTGTGCAAATGTTTAATAATGAAGAACATTAAAACATTACTGTTGGCCCCATGCCGGCAAAGTTATGTGACATTAGCAATGTTTGTACTTTCAGCGTTTACTTTGTTTTAAAGCCTTTACTTTAAAATATACGCCGTTCGATAGTCGACCTTAATCTTACAGAGAATGTGATGATTTTGTGGATAATTAAAGTCAGTCATATATCCACAAACACAACAAGCTGAAAGTCAGTGATGCTGCTCGGTTTGCAGTCCTGAATATCACGGCACAAGCAGGATTCACTGCACTGTTAATGTTAGCTATGTTATGTTGCTGCCTCTGTTCGGTGGTGTGGAGCCAAACGGACTTTAACGTGTATTTGAACGAGCTGACGGTTCACTCGTTAAGCTGAAAGAAAGATGCTTTAATCACAGGAGTCACACATGTGTCCACTGTACCATCTGGGAACTCTTCTTGTTTAGCACTCGTAATAACACAAATACTAAATCCTCCTGTTTGTAGCAGTGTATACACCTGAGACTGTCACCTGTATGTCTGTCCTGCACTCTCTCTCTGTTTCTTTCTCTCTGATTGTGGAATAAAAGTATGAACATGTATTTATAAGTTACACTTGTGTTTGAATCCTGCAGCTTATCACACATTTGATTTCCATGCGTGACGACTGCAAGTGTCCAGGACACCAGGACAACCTCAGCAGTGTGTGAGGAAGAGGAGGAGGAAGAGCCAGCAGCAGCTGACAGATGGAGAGAATAGACAGACTGTTCCCTGTTTGTGAAGGACTGCTAGAAAAGTTTAGAATAACTAATTGTCTGTCCTGAATCAGTCTTATTAGGTAATGTTCAAATAATTTTATCATTCCAGTGTTTTCAGTGTGGGAGAAAGTACTCAGGGCCTTCAAGTTACACACTATGAAAGGCAGCAACAAGTTTAATATTCAGAAACCTAAAGTATGTATCAGCAGCAGAATGGACCTAAAAATAAATGTTTGTTTCAGTTCTATGAAGCTTTGAGTATTTTGGATTAGTAGCACTGCTGTGTTTGTTGCATCATATTGCTGTAATTGTTTATATGCTTTATATATTCTGAGGTAAGTTGATCTATAGTGTTACATCATATTCTATAAGGATGTTATGTGTTTGTATACTTTCTGCCCAGTTTGTCCCATTTAGCAGGAGTCAGCCTGTTTAAGGCTCTGATATCTATTCTGTATGACTTAAAGCAGTTATGACATGGTCTGATTTTCTCACCCAATAAAGGAATATTTCATATATCAGTCTACTCTTCATTCTATCAGAAACAATTATCACAGCTCGTACATTTTCTTTTTTCCACACATA
This sequence comes from Aulonocara sp. 'chitande type north' Nkhata Bay, assembly GCF_057382095.1. Lineage (NCBI taxonomy): Eukaryota > Metazoa > Chordata > Actinopteri > Cichliformes > Cichlidae > Aulonocara > Aulonocara sp. 'chitande type north' Nkhata Bay. The sequence continues at coordinate 18,488,959 of NC_141365.1, forward strand.
TATAAGCATTGAGCCAAATTTAATAATGCCAACATATTAAAAGAACAATATTTGTCTCTTATATATAATACATCTATATATACATTGTCACAGGTACTTGTCTTTAAGTGAAGATTTAAGGTGATAGGAAATATAAATAAATGCAACTTGAATCTTTACTGAAGCTCAGTGTTTGGCACAGAGTTCATGTTCACTGTTGTAATAACTAATAATGATTAATACAATATTGGCCATATTATATTTACATTACCAAAGTGAGATGACTTTAGTCTCAAGAACAACATTAGCTAATTGTTATTTACTAGCTAATCTTAAATGACTGTTCAGTACAGAAATGAAGCCCAACAATCATGTTTTACAGTCCCGTGGTCTCAGCCTCAGATACTTATCAAATCACACAAAACTCATGTAGAAACAAATGTACAAAATATGTTCTCCTTCATTTCTGTCAAACAAAGCTGTATGAAACGTTTCCAGCTGTTAGTATCATGGTTGCTAGGCAACCTGGGCAGCGCGATGGAGGCTAGACCGTCCCATCTCACAAGCCTACAAGCCTCGCACTTCCGGCCTTAGCGGTCTTTGAGTACGCGGCCCTTGAGGATCGTTAAGGCTGCAGACCCTGAATTGGGAAACAGTCCCTGAATTGGGATACAGCCATACATACATGTTTTGGTTCGTGCAACTGGTCCGTCCGGTTATTGTCTCCCCAGAAACATTTCCATTGTGTTGTGTGTGCTTTTGCAGCATTTTTCTTTTTGCAGCATTTTTCTTTTTGCAGCATTTTTCTTTTTGCAACTGTTTTTCTTTTTGCAACTGTTTTTGTCTTTGCAGCGTTTTTCTTTGCAGCATTTTTCTTTTTGCAGCATTTTTCTTTTTGCAAGTGTTTTCTGAAGTTGCAGTCCGTTTGGCCTCTCAGGGCCACCGTTGCTATGAGCACATGTCACCTGCATTAAGTCAGAATGATGCACATGATTAGCCCAGTGGAGGTCCTTTTGAAGGGTTCTGCTGGTGCTCCCCTCGTTCCTCCTCACACAAACAAGTAAATACCAATCATAGCGATGAGCTGACGTTAGACCCTCTATGACCCTGTCATGTAACTGCTCATCTTCTGTTATCTCCTCTGTCCTGGGAAACAGAAAACCTTCTTGTGAGAGCACATGTGGATAAGCCATCTTGGAGGTGCTGGACTACCTGTGCAACACGTGTGGGCCACAGATATCATCTAATGATACCTGTAGTGACAAAGACAAAAGCACAACTAGAAAAAAAATCAGTCAGGAAAGATAAAAAGAAAGGAATAATGGAATTCTTACAGAACATGAACCATGCCACACATCAAAGCATTTATCGTCTAAGCTAGTTTGCAATGTCTGTCCATGGTTATGTTTGTAAAACACAAAATAAGACTCAATAACACGAAGAGTCTATACAATAAATACACATTAAAAAACAAAACTCAAAAACGACAATGTATAGACAAGACAGCATGGGGCACAGACGTTAGTATAATAAAATACCCTAAACCCTATATCTTACTCTGAAGGTACTACCTTTCATAATTTCAAGTGTTTTAAATTGCTATATATTTTTACCTTAGGCTCTTTGCTGCTTACTCACTCATGTGTGGCACAACAGTTTTGACCTTTACAGCTGGTGGAGTTATAGTCTTTACATAAGTGGAAAGAACAATGCATTTGTTTGCTAGCTGCAAGTAGAACAATTTATAAATCAGCTGACAGAGCAGATGTCAGCAAGATGCTATCAGCATTATTTCATGCTATAAAATAGCTTTTTTCCCCCAAGCACATCCAACAGTTTACAACATAACAGATTACGATGCTGCGCGTCGTAGTTTCGCACTGAAGCATGATGTTTTGTTTACAAGGTTGGAGAAACCTGCAGTAAGCTGAGACTGAAGAAGTCACTTGGATGAATAACAAAATGTTTCTTCTACAGAAAACACAACGTTCAGATAAACAGAATTGACTTTATAGGAAGGGCTAAAACACTCAAGTCACTACCTACTAGGTAACATCATAGTGACTATATCTATCTTACATATACAGTATTGTATCAACTTGTTTGTGTGTTATTCTTTTTGCTGTTGCCAGTTAGTTGCATATAAATACTATGACTTGGTGGAAGGTTTCATAATTGAACGTGTATCCCTGCAGCTTCATGAGTGATCACTGCACAAAAATTTATAAATTAATAACCAAAAAGAAGAAGAAAGAAAAAAAATGACAACAAAACCAGAGATGCATATGTCCCATCCAACAACAGGCACCACTCCTATGGAAACAGAGCAAAGAATGAGAGGTTAAAAGGTCAAATCGGCATCTTGACATTAGCCAAGAAAAAAGGATGTAAAGACTGAGGAGAAAGAAGATGTAAAGAATCACAATGGAGAGAAACAAACAGAACACACTCCCAGGAGGACTAACCTTGTGACTTCTCGTACTTGCTCTTTTTACTTCCTCTTCCTCCTGCCCGGCTTCCCTCCCTTTCCATGTCATCGCTTCTTCCTCCTTTTCATGGATGTAGACCCATAAATAAAGCGATCAAAGCCATGCACCTTATCTGAGCTTTCTGCCTCCAATTGACCAAAGGCTATGTTTATTACTGCACGATGGCAACCTTTACTACAGTAAGAAAACATACATAGCAGCAGTTAGCTCCCTCCACACTGCCCTGCAGGTATGTCCTTTAAAGCTTGAACACACACACACAAACAAATGCACACACAGGAAAAAAAAAACCTGTAAACTACTATTACTGTTGATTTACTGTTATATTTGTTGAGTTTATTCATGCACCTGAAGCTATGGGCAACAGAAGCAACATCACAATTCACAGGTCGCTACCCTCGGTTCACTGCTCCCTTTCCCCCTTTAACCCAATGCAGTGAACTGTTGGGCCTTATCTACTGTTTTATACTCCCCATTTGGGAGCTGAAACAGATGACAACATATGGCTGCAAAATATGACTGCACCCAAGAGGATGTGGATTATGGCCCAAACTGGAGTAAATGTAATATATGCCAGGAATCAGACACATGCATAATTATAACATAGATTGTAATGCAGTGTATATGTACCATCCGAATGTACTTTATGCACTTACAAGTCCAAATCTTTTTCTTTTTCCTCTAGCGAACAACTCTGCTTGTATTGACATCTATGGGAAACTAGTCTTGCTGCTCCTTTGATCTCTGATGAGGTAATCTTCTCAGTTGCTAGCTTCAACACTGGCTTTGTTAGAGTCAAAGAGACAGATAACACTTTAATATGGGTCTAACACATGATTACCTACTTACTATTGTATAATCTTGCTCTTGTCCTTTATTTTTCAGTCCTGATCTGCCTCTCACTTGTCACGCCACCAAGATAGTGATGACAAAAAGGTTCACACTGAGCCTCCATCTTTTAGAAATCTTTAAAAAAAATTCTGTCAATTTATCTAAGAGACATTATACAAAGCATTTGTTATTAAATGATTACTAACAAATTAAACTGAGCATAAGTAATTCCCTATTGTCCTGCAGTTATCACAAGTGCCCATAATGTTCAGCAAACTTGCAAGACAAGTCTCACTTTGAGTGAAGAAATCTTCCAGTCTGAAACAATTACTGTGGTCTAAATTGTCTTCAAATTTACCATAAACCGACATCAGTCAGACATTCAGATGGTCATGCTTCAGTTTTAAGGCTTAAATCATGAGACAAAAGCACCACAGATAGTGTGAGTCTCATTAAGATTTCTGAAAAAGCAGTTTGCATTAAGCAGTTATAATGGTGCTTGTTCTGGAAAATCCTGTCCATTGTTCCCATTCAGCACCATCACTGAAAGCAAAAACTGCCATTGTTTCTGCTTCATTAATAGGATGAAGGAGTTCAGGCCAAATGATTATTGGGCCTGATGCCGTTTCAGTCGTTTCCTTTTTCTCTCCACTTTTGTCTGTTTAGTTTGACATAAAGGTCAGCAAAGCCACCAAGATAAAACTTCTGTTTCCCCCAAAAACTTTTTTTTCAACTGTTAATTCATTACAGATGATTCATTACGTACTCATACAAACAATTCACATCCTAAAGGAAAAAACTTTTCCCCCCCTCAGTGAGACGATCCAAATGCATCCTGAGTTGTTGTCTTTAACCTATAATGAAACACTTCTAGCCTTATAGGAGTGGTCTCTTCCAGGATCATCGTGTCTGTATCCATCTGGTATAAAGGGTCGCTGAATGGCTTCATGAATGCGAAAATAACAAGAATTATAGTCACTAGATCTAAACTCAAATAACCACCTGGCAGAGACAAAGACAGCACTCTCCTCCACTTTCATCAAAACACGAATTGAGGGAATACAGTTTTTGAAGAATTGTGTTCATCTCTAGTATAGTTTCAGAGACCTGGAAAGAAGCTCTTCAACATTTAATTTGTTGTATATCTGCAGCAGGAGCGATATAATGACCAGTTACATGGAGCAACAGGTGAAATGAGAGAGAGGTGAGGGCGCTTCTTTAAAAATAGATATCTGGGGGGAAAAAGTGGTGCTGGAACTCATGAATCACACATCAACTTATCTCTTATGTTTACAGAACTGACATTTGGAGGTGCTGCTTGGCATGTCTGGTTTTGCAATTTGCAATTTGAGAAATAAACGCAACATGTTTCGCTGCTGTGTTTGTTCACAGAATTGAGATGGTTATGTAATTTTGAGAGAACTATTGTAAGAACAACTGCAAATGTCCAGGCTTATGTTAAAATTGGATCATTTTTCTTTTTAAAAGAGTTATATATAAATATTAAGATCAATATTTTGGCGATGGCTGTTGTTGTCCCGTGCACAGCTTCTGTCAGTCTGAAGAAAAAAATAAAGAAATACAATCTTTGTTCTAAAAGTTTCCAGTTGTCAAAGAGAGGTGGTGATATTTGAATCCTCCTTTATATTTTAGTGTCTTTGCCACAGCCCAATCTGAAACAAATGGGGTTAAAAAAGATGTATGGTAAAACTAAAAGAGGAAAAAACAAATGTAATCTAAATGTAATCTAGATTCCATTAGACTTCCCCCTCTTTTATATCCAGTCTTTAAGATGGACTTGTACAGCAACTCAGGAAAGTAGTGATCCCAAGTTATGAATTTGTAGAAATAGGCTTTAATTAATTCTTTATACATATCTTGTTTGACTGAGTTATTATAATTTTAAAATGATATGCATAGATTTTTGCAGGAATTTAAAGGTATTAAGGTATTTACATAAGTCAATTTTGGTGACTTATTAGATGCATCATTTGCTGTTCCATTGCCTCACCTGTTACATCATTGCAGGTACACCCAGAATATTACCAGACACTGAAGCAAAAAAAATAAAAAAAATAAAAATATCGCCCTATACCAGAGGAAAATTGCATAAAGACATGGTTTCTGCAAAGTGCTGTCCTTGTGTCTGCAGGAAAATTGATTCCACTGAGTGATATTCTCGTTTTATGGAGCAATTTTATTGTAAAATCAAGTCCTTTTTCTCAATATAAATCATAAACCTTTAGCAAGTCTTGACTCCTGGTCATGTCCTAGTTTACTTCTAAGGGCTATGTGCTGATGGAGATGCAGTGTGCAGACCCTGAGGAACTCAGCCTTGCCATCAGCTGCATCAAGGCAAAGCTGCCTAAGGATGAAGATGCCGAAGCTCGCCTTAAGCATGTGTGCAGGTCAGAATTCAGCAAACGGCTGAGCACATATTGCTCAGACTGAAGAGTCTTTGAGGGAGATACTGGTTTCTTTTAAGCCACTTTGAACAAGTCATTCAAAACACACAACACATGCCGAATGATTGTTTTTGTCTTTGCATAAGTTTAAGAGGACTTTGTAGCCCCTACATTTGTTTATCTCTTCTCCAAATGACTTAATTAAATTAAAATGAAATATGCGGGACCTTTATAACCCAACTTTTAATTGAGTAGTACAAAGCCAGATATCCACTGGCACAGTGAGGAGGAGCCGAGTGTTCATTTATCTCCCGATTTAGTTCCCTTTGATTCTTGATTCAGTTACATCAGATAAACGCAAACGTTGCATTAAGATTTATTCGAATTTATGCAGGGAAGTGAAAAACTAATTTCTCTGCTGTGGGAGTGCTGAAAAAATATCAGCCTGATTTCTACAGACAACTGACCGGCTAGTGCTGTGTCCCTGGCAGGGACCACTTCAATAAATCAGGCCACTGAGGACACTGACGTCTTGGTTGCATAAACCTTGAAAATATTACTGGACAAAGGTAACCAGCCATTTGATTTTAATATTTAGTTCCACATAATGTCGGTTAGTCAACTGAGTTGTAGAGTGCAAAATCAGATATTCTCGATCCTGGGCCTGCAAGAAGTCATAATGCCCTTTAGATTTCCCCTCAATACATTACAAATGTCACAATGGGACTGAACGGACTCACGCGCAGGCTCTAGGTCTTGAAAGCACAAGAGTCTTTATTACAATACACCAGGTGATTATTTACAAAGGTGAGGGGAAAGCCGGGCTCTGGGGGTCCACACACGAACGGGAAAGACGCCGAAAGTCACACACACACCCCGTCCACTCCTCACGCTCCTCTTCACACTCCAATCACTCAGGTAACACAGGGGTTGATCCAGGGAATCTGTACACAGAGACACAAAGGGATTATAAGGGCAAATCGCTGAGAAAACACTCTAGAGGTAACCGAGCTGGGGTTACACTGACGAGGATCGGCAACAGTCCAGTGACGAGAAACACAGAGCTGCCATCTTATAAAGGAGCTGGAACACTCGTGATGAGCCACAGGTGCGTGATTGCGACCAGGTGCGTGGGCCAAGGGCAGGAGCCCACAGGTGAGCTCCGCCCAGGCAGAGGGAGGAGGGAAAGAGGGGAAGGGAGAGAGCAGGAACAAAAAAGAAAATAAAAACATATGTAGCCGGGTAGGCACAGGGACCCTGACAGCAAATTTAAAATCTGACACTATTAACATTCTATAGCTTGGAAAGAGAGAGACAGACAGATTATAGATATTGACATATTTACAAACTCACACATACAGAACCACAGATATTTTTTTACTGAAATAAAAGTCCTGTAATTAATAGTTTTATAATTACTGATAAATTGTTACTCAAATACACAAAAGATACCGGGAAGTAAAAGAAGGCCTGGTTCCTTTTGAAACTGACTGAGCAGTAGTGTAACATGGACTGAGCCATAAAGCGTATAGTCAAAGATAAGGCTTGAGGGGTTATTGTTAGAACCTCTGTGTCTCTGCTTGAAAGACAGAGAGCTTCACAGAACTGTGATAGTAATTATAAGCACATTCAAGTGAGTCTCTGCAGGTATCTGTATTGCAGTGGAATTATAACTGAGACATAAAATATATATTTCTGTGGGTTAGTTTCAGTATGTAACTGTGGCGGGGTGTGGTTTGTGGCTCAGCTGCAGGAGATAGAGCAGTGGGTTGAGGGTGTGGTATCAGGAGAGGCTCACCCACACAGCTGACCTCCATCATCTGATCACGTCTCCCTATTTGAGTATGTCACCAGGACCAGAAGACAAAACTGTGCAGGAGGAGCACAGCTGGAGATAAAAACACTTAACCTACAATGCTGTGTGGGTGGGTCCTTTATTGTGTCACAGTAACCAAAGCCATGTTCTTGACTGTATCTGCCCTAGATATTACATTAAGCTATGAGTACAGAGCAGTTATCGGTGGAGAAGTTCTTTCTCATCAATGGGGCAAGAAAATGCTCCAGTAGTGAAAACGTTGCTG
>NC_141365.1:19731743-19956743 GCF_057382095.1 Aulonocara sp. 'chitande type north' Nkhata Bay
CACCACTGTATCAGATGACACAGAGGAAAACAACACAACTCTGGGGTGAAGTACTAAGAATAAAATATTAATCTATTAACTCATATGACGTCTTCAATTGTGTTTAGCTTAAATTAGCCGCTTTTCCTGGTTTAAAGCAACTATACTCACTAGGTACTTCATTAAATACACATTGATTGTTGCAGGTTGGACTGATGCTCTTTTAACTTCAGAACTGCATAGATTCAACAATTTGCTGGAAATGTTCCTCAAATTTTGGTCCATATTGTCATGATAGCATTGCACAATTGCTAGAGATTTTTTGGTTGCACACCCATAAACCCTTTTTCAGGCTGTTTTCTGTAAACTCGACATTTAAAGAGAACACCCGTTTTAAGCAAATATCCCAGCAGATCATCAGTTTCCAAAATACTCAGACCAGTGCATTTGACACCAAAAAACTACATTCAAAGTCCCAACCTGTCCCCATTCTAATGATTAGTTTGAAATCCAAGATGGTCATCTTGACTATGTCTATATGCATGCATGTACTGAGTCACTGCCATGTGATTTGCTAATTAGATACTTTCATTAATGAGCAATTTTGTAAATGTATCTAACAGACCAGTGAGTGTAAGACAGCCTGTTTTGTGGTTGCTTTTGTTTGTTATGTCCAGGCTGACGGTGACTCTGGACCAGCTCTCAGTGAACCTCAGCCTCAGTCTCAATGCATCTCAATCTCAGGTGGTTCAGCCAAACCTGGTGGTCCAGTCGGCACAGATCCCTGCTGCAAACACTCAGGGAGTCCAGTTCACTTCTCTTAGAGGTCAGTGAGAAACGGTGTTAAAGAAAAGTAATCCTCCAATTTTTTAATTTTTTCCCCCATTTTACTGCTTTTCATCCCTTACATACAGTTTGGGTCAAATTTGACTAAATTTGACACTAATAAAAATACGCTAATAAAACTTTTAACATTCAAGGCATATCTGTTCAGATAGATATTAGATCCACCGGTGTGCGTCAAGTCAAGAAATATTGTGGTTTTAGGGAATCTTTAAACTGTAAAACTGTGTTGAAGTGGGGACAGTTAACAGAACTGTTTGTGTTCCCCCCACAGTTGTCCAGGTTCTTGCATGGACAGGCACCCACAGGTCTCCTCTCAGAATATCATGATGTAGTGGAACAATTTCAATATTTGTAGCTTTAAGATTAAAGATCCAGTGGTAAGGTTCTGCATTTTTTTATTATGTGATCACAAACAGCTCACTTCTTTTGCTGCTACAGGGACATCTGGCAGTTTTGTAGCTGAGAGAATTCAGCTGAACACAAATGCAACACAGGTTGTGGTGGAAAACGGTTTCATAGCTGATGCCCTCATTTATGTAAGATTCCCTCAAGGTGAGTTTTCTAGACTTACACAGTCTTACAACAGAACTTGTTAAGATGCTTAAGGTGTCACTAAGAGGTATTTAAGAGAGCTGTTTTAGTTTGTTATTAATAAAAATGGAGCACTTCTATTTCAGACATTGTCAGTTCTTGTTACACCCACACAAAAGTTTACCAACTGCAGTGGATTTCTTTCTCTTATGTCAGGCAAAGGTGTCAGAAGTCGTCAGACAGACTCAAACGTCTCTCTGGGTTTCGTTCTCTATCAGAACGATCGTTTCTTCCGTTCAAAACTCTACATGAGGCGACGGGCCACCATCAGGGTCCTGTCAGCCAGCGTCAGAGGGCAGGAACCCAACATGGTGCCACAACATGTGGAGATGATGTTCAGGCCAAGAGTAAGAAATCCAGCATTTCAAATTAAAGTCAATTTTAATATTTGTTGACCTATTTTAAGTCAGTTTTATCTTCAAGATTTCAGATAATGGTGACCACTGGACAGCTTTTCCTTCAATAACTTGTGATCTCACCTGACAATGTATCATGTTTGACCTTTATCTGCAGGTTTAGGGCACACAGATAGTGAGCAGTGTTTATGGTGTTTTTTATGAGACAGATAAATTAATAAACTTGCAGTAGCTGTAGCAGCTGTGATAATGGTGTAAAAATAGAACAATACCAATATACACATCACAAAGTAAAATATTCATACCTAACTTATGACCAGTTGTGTTTTTATTGTTAAAATGGTTCTGTGTTATTTTCAAAGAACTGCATATGTGCTATAAACTCTAAAAATGTGAAACATACCATCTGCTTTTGAAAGCAAATTGTATGTTTACATGTAAATCAGAGTTGTGGATTTCTGAGTAAGGCTGTGTATTTCTGTTTCAGAACATAAGTGGGACGTCTCTGTACGACTTCTCTTGTGTTTTCTGGAACTACAGTCAGAAGGACTGGAGCACCAGTGGCTGCTCTAAAGGAAACACTTCAGATGGACTCATGAGGTGTTTCTGTAACCACACCACCAACTTTGCTGCTCTCTGGGTGAGGGTCACAAGTTTTCAGGGCAATAGATGACGTTACAGTGTTGGGTTGCAAATTTTGAAGCCTATATGATAACCTTCAGATCCAATTAAAACCAAAACACTCAGAAAGATCCTCTGGAAAAGACTAGAATTCTTGGAACAGAGTTTATTAAACAGTGTCATATGAAGAGCAGAACAGTACATTTACAGCAAAAAAAAACACATGGAAAGCAAGCAAAGCAAACCCTGGGGTGTAGGGTCTTAAAGCACAAACAGCAACAACACACAAAATGACAAAAAGGAAAAAAGCAGCAGTCTGGGGCATATCGACCCTCCTCTTACAAAGGATCAGTGACCGCTCCTCCTGTTGTTTGGTAAATTTCCACCCAACAGCAGGAGGAGGAGCAGGAATTTCCGATCAAATCTACAAATGTCAATATTATCTCAATTATTGATACTTTTCTCCAATCCATTGTTAATCATACTTGCACCTTGCTCCTTTCTTTTAATCTTACACTTATGTTACATACCTTTCTGACCCTACCCCATAACTTTTCAAGCACCAGTCTTACATCCATCATTTTGAAATGTGTCCCTTCATCGGTTTTATGGCCAAAGTGATTCCAAAAGTTTGCAAAACGGCAGCTAACAGTTAATCAATTTGACAATTTTGTCAGGTGCACTTGTCAGAAGTAAACTGGTATCTATGCTAAGAAAGGGTTTTTCTCATCTTCTGGCGGCTGATGCGAGAAACTGAATCCCAGGTGCATGCCCACCGGGGCCAGGTTTGTTTACCGTATAGGTAATGAAAGGGCTGGACACAACGTGGAGCAAAAAAGATGAGCACGGAGAAAAAGGGTCCCAGGTGCATGCTTTAGCAGTGCCAAGTTTAATTAATCCTATGTTTGGACTAGTCACCATTGGCCTTAACACAATCAAAGGTTACTTACTGATCCTAATTACTACATTTTCAAACAGTATTGAACAACATGTGTTCATACAACAAGTGGCACAAACTTCATTAATATAATTAGAGATAATATTTGACTTAAATATGTGGGTCTTGTGATCTCGAACATGTGATTCCATTATATAAAATACTCCAGTATAGGTATATATATATATTAAAAAAAACACCCAGCACGCCCCCCTGCGGGCGGTTTATCCTTCAAGCTCGGGTCCTCTACCAGAGGCCTGGGAGCTTGAGGGTCCTGCGCAGTATCTTAGCTGTTATATATATATATATATATATATATATATATACAGTGTTGGGAAGGTTACTTTTAAAATGTATTCCATTACAGAATACATGCCCCAAAATGTATTCTGTAACGTATTCCGTTACGTTACTCAATGACAGTAACGTATTCTGAATACTTTGGATTACTTAATATATTATCATGCTTTTTACAACAACGTGAATGTACTATTGCTGTGTGATTTATTACTATTACTGAAGGTCCGCGACTCCGAACTGTAGTAAAGGGACCTCTGACTAATACGGCGGGGTCCCTGTCGGCTCGTAGCTGAAAAATAGCTTTACTTTGTTGTGTGGGTCAACTTTTCTTGCGAGAGACAGAGACAGGCGTTGAAAGGCTGCTCCAACGGAACTTATTGTTTTCGGAGGAAAACACGAACACGGTGTACAGTCGAGTCTTCATAGCTTACTTACAACTGGGCTCGTCAGGCACTCTTCTTGGCTGCAGTGGTTATTATTATATTTACATGCTTCCAGCTCCCGTTTTTCCTCAGTGACAACTCGTACCTTTCCACTCCCCTTTTTCTCCCTCCTAGCGCTCACAGACCCCTAACGTGTATGGCAGTCCATTCTCCCTGCAACACGGAATACACTGCCCATGATGCTACATTCTTTAGAGCTATGCTTGTAGCATTCTGCCTGTTAGCTTAGCACAACAAAAACGAAAAGGCGCTCTCTCACCCAGGAAACACACAGTCGCAGAGAGAGAGAGAGAGAGCGTCGCCCGGTAACCATGGCAACCGTAACACTGCCGCCTGGAACAACAGAACGTAGCTGTCAAACAAAACCCAAACAGTCCTGACCCGCGACAAAATGAAACAGGAAAGTACCGCAGTGTAATCCATTTATTTCAACAAAGTAACTGTATTCTGAATACCACCTTTTTAAACGGTAACTGTAACGGAATACAGTTACTCATATTTTGTATTTTAAATACGTAACGGCGGTACATGTATTCCGTTACTCCCCAAAACTGTATATATATATATATATATATAGTGTATATGAGTATATATGATTACATAGTATATATGTGAGTATATGTCAAGTGTATACAGGTATATATGTCATATATATCATACAAAAAAACCTCAACAACAGCTTGTTAAACCTTGGTCATGAAAATGGTTCAAAATGTAAATCTAACTCATCGCAGATATTTTATGAGTTTAAATCTGAATCCTATTTTTCAGTCATACAGAGAGAACTACGAGTATGCAGAAGCTCTGGGTGTGATCTCCATTGTGGGACTTTCTCTTTCTATTCTGGGTTTGGTTGTGACGATCATTTATCACATTAAAGAAAAGTAAGTTTGGGTTACTTCACAGATAAGAAATGATGTTAATTATGCTGCATTAAAATTCTCTCATCACATTTACCAAACACTTCTAGTTGTTATTTAACAAACTGAAACTTTCTTGGATGCAACAAATAGTTATTTTAATTTTACATTAATGCTTTGATTATTTTATTTGACCTATAAAGTCTAAAAGTAGTAAAATTGCTGTCTGTCTGTTTTTATATATATATTTTTTGTGGTGTTTTTCTTTAAGAAATACCAAAACTTAAAAGATATTAAAACTTCTTTGTTATTTTTCTCTCTGTAGCTTCTTCAGCAAGTCTCATGGGCAGCCAAGTAACTTGAATTCAAAGCTGGCTCTGCTGTGCATCTACCTCAGCCTGCTGGCCTTCATCATCACCTTCCTCTCTGGAGTCCAAAACTCCAGCAGACAGAACGACACTAAGGTGCAGAGTGATGATCGGATCAACAACATCTTGAACTCTGATGAACACATAGAACCAGACCGCGGCTCGTGTACGGCTGTAGCAGCTCTGCTGCACTTCCTCCTGATGGCCACCTTCATGTGGAACAGTGTATACAGCACTCAACTGGTGCTGCTGGTCCGGTCAATGCGCCGCAGCCTGCCAACACACTGGACTCCACTGAGTGTGACTCTGGGATGGGGTAGGACATTCAGAAAGAAAACAAAAATGCCAAATTTGAAATATTTTAGAAGAACTTTAAAGTAGTATAATTAGAAGGAAAAAAGTCATAACATTAAGGAATGCAGATACACAGCACTGTGCTAAAATCTTGAGCTTCTTATCATTTATTTTAGTTTAAAACAAAATTAAAATAAAAACTGAACATTTTGCAGTGATACACAGTTACATCCGCAAACCCCCGGCACATCATTTTCAGATCACCGCGGTCTTACGCTACTCAGGTTAAATTTCATTTTACTTAAACTGTTGTTTTGATTTGTTGTGTCCTGTTAGGAATGCCAGCGTGTTTCATGGTCATCACACTGGGGGTGAGCTACAGGGTGGACAATCCGCTGGGATATAGACAAGAGGAATTGTGGGTAATCTGTGAAATTCTCCACCCTACAATGACCTAAATTCCCAGTTTGGATTATAGAATAGTTTATATATTGTGAAATTTATGGAAGACCACAAAAGCCACGCGCATCAAAATGAAGAATTCTGTGCTTGAATAATAAATTGTAGAATAAATTCTGCATTTGCAAATTTATTTTTGAATTCCACATTAGAAAACTGATTTTTAAAATGTTTTTTAAAAAATTCATTTCAAAAACCTTTTCCGAATTCCAATTTAAAAAACTTATTTTCAAAATGCTTTTTAAATTCCACTTCTCATTTCAAAATCCATTTCCCTTTCCTGTTCGCTCACGGATTAGCTCAGGGATTTACATTTGCATTAGCAACTGGATTAGTAACTTCATTTTAAAAATCTTGCTGCAATACAAATTAGCCACACCGTGAGATGTAAGGAGCTCTCTGATTGGTTGGACAGACACAGGCTGCCAGCCTGAATTTTTCTTGCTCATAGCTTTGCCCTGCTAAGAGGTGTGTGTGCTTGTACAAAGGCCGTTCAGCCTCGGGATTTACACTCGGCTCGACACGGATATGTGAAGAATGAAGGGACCCTGCAGCGAAACGGAGAGCTGAACCTCTGACTGTGTGCCTCTTTACTCAGTCTGACCACCTGTTGAAGGTAACGTGCTAACATCGCTAATGCTAGCATCACCGCACGTATCCCTGTTATTTTAAGGTCATCTTAGTTTATGAATCTTTTACGTCGCAGCTGTACAAGCTAGCTACGTTTTTTTTTACGCTGCTGTGGTCTTCACAAATAAAGCTTGAAGCAGCTCAGACTATTAGCACTGAGCCCTATTACATTTATACAGTGTTAGAGCATTAGAGCTGCGACCTACAGCCTTTAAACTAGCGATTAAAATGCTGACAGTAAACTCATCAGTCCAGATGTTACCAGATTACTTTATGATACTTAGAATTAAAACAACTAAGACAGGCTGATTAAAATAACAGCTGTCAGTTCTCTCATTCCTTATATCAAAACTGGAGATCACACTACTGATTTCAGTTCATTTAATATGTGAGTGCACAGATTCATTCTCAACTGGACATAAATGATGATCAAAGGTTGTATATATGATGAATTCATCAAATCCCAGCCTCTAACACAGTGTGCTGAATCTTAGCATTTAATGTCCAGTATATTCTAATCAGCACACTTTAAGCATTCACTGCAACTACAGTATCTACACCTCTGTGGCAAATGTGTGGTAAAGATGCAGATCACGACATGTAATTATTAATAAAATATGCATAATGAAAAACACAAGATGAAATTGATTGAGTACAGGGTGGGCCATTTATATGGCTACACCGTAATAAAATGGGAATGGTTGGTGATATTAAAGTCCTGTTTGTGGCACATTAGTATATGTGAAGGGGCAAACTCCTCAAGATGGGTGGTCACCATGGTGGTCATTTAGAAGTCGGCCATCTTGGATACAACTTTTGTTTTTTCAATAGGAAGAGGGCCATGTGACACATCAAACTTATTGGTAATGTCACAAGAAAAACAATGGTGTGCTTGGTTTCAACGTAACTTTATTCTTTCATGAGTTATTTACAAGTTTCTCTTTGTTCTAAGCCATTGACATGTCGAAGAGGTTAACACGTGAGGAGTGGATCAAAATTGTGTTGATATCTGTTGAAAGCAGTAACCGGGTCATTGCAGCAGATTTAAATGCAAGACATCCTACGAGACCACCCATCTCCCATGCTACAGTTAGCAAACTGCTTGCTAAGTTTCGTGAAACTGGTTCAGTGTTGGATTTGCCAAAATGTGGACGCAAGAAAACTGTCACTAATGAAGAAACATCAGTGGCTGTCCTAGCTTCATTCAGCAAGAGCCCACAGCGTAGCACTTGCCGCATGTCACTGGAGAGTGGCATTAGTCGGATATTAGCTACTCACAAATGGCACCCTTACAAACTACAGCTACTGCAGCATCTCAACGAGGATGACCCAGATCGGTGCACAGAATTTTCAGAATGGGCAAAACAAAAATTGGAACAGGACCCTCAGTTGACGCACAAGATTTTGTTCAGTGATGAGGCAAACTTTTATGTAATACTTGCTCTTGACGAAGGCTGTCGCACTTTTCTCCTCTCCTCCTCCTCTCCCTTAGCTTCCCTGCTTAGCCTCTTGTGTCCTTGTCTAGGCTCGTGTTTTTTGTATTACTTTTCCCTGGAACACTCTCTCACAGTCTGTTCTCTAAAACCTAAAAGAGGAATTATGGATTTGATCAACTGGTCCTTGAATGCAATTGACACCCTTTTCTCAATGAGAAGTTTGGGCTCGGGTGAGCCTGAGTGCTGAAGATATCTACCTATTAGGAAGCATGATAACAGGGTTCTTGCTGATCGGAGCTGGCTTGGCCCTGACTTATCAAAGAATCAAGAAAGTGGAACCGGCTGTTTAAACCCCCACAAGGCTGCCCACTGGGATTGAAACGATGGAACGAGGCGTGAGTTTCTCAAAATGGGCTCATTGAGTGCAGCACGGATAAGATCTTGGAGAAGCTTACGGCTGCCGTGAATACTCAGAATAAGACCTCTGAGCGCAAATTGGATCACATCTTGGAGAAGCTCACTGCGGTCATGAGTTCTCAGAATCGGCTCTTTGAGCACAAGAATGACAACATCACGGAGCGTAAGTTTGATAACATCATGGAGAAGCTCACGGCTCTCCAACGGGAGCTTGAAAGACCAGTGTTGGACTGTTAGAACAGCTTTGAAATTCTCATGAGTTGTTCGCACTAAAGTAAAAACCAGCATTACTACATGTGGATATCCCTTCAGCGCCAGCTGCCGTCTCAAGGCTGGAGCTGAACAAAAACACCCTGATAACGACTGTGTTTAGACTGTTCTTCCCATTCTATGCAAGGCTACCTGGGTTGGCTGGAAGACTGTTTACTTAGCCTGGCAGGGCGAAGGACACTGTCTCAGCTCTAGACACATACACACACACACAGACATATATACACATGCAGATGTACACTCATCCCCCCTCCCCCCTCCAAACGCCTTTGACGCTTATTCCCCTCCGATGCTGACAGTGGATCAAGGAGACCAGCGCTTATGCTGCAGGCCCGGATGCACTGTCTACATTGGCTGTCTCTCACCCTTTACCCACCCCTGTGTCTTCTCATGTGTTTCTTTGGTGTATTAAGAGTTTTTTTCATGTGCTATGTGCAGAGGTGTTTTTTTATTGTTCTCAAACTGATCTCCCTGTTGGAGCTCAGTCTGGGGGGAGTTATTTCTTTTCTCCTGATCTTTCCTCATGTTGTGCATTTTCCATTGTTATACCTCTCTGACCTGTCTTCCCCATGTGATGTTTGTGTCATGTATGTATGGTCAGAAGGGTAAGGTCGGCAGCCTTAACCCAATTTCCTTCGGGGTCAACCTTCAGGATCAATAAAGTTTTATTGAATTGAATTGATTTGAAAATTGAAGTTAACAAACAAAACCTCCGCTATTGGTCTGACACTAACCCACATTGGATGGATCCCTCCAAGACTGTTGGAACAACAAAAGTGATGGTTTGGTGTGGTATATGGGGTACATTCTTCATCAATGGAAACCTCAAGGCCACTGGATATTTGAAATTGCTGCATGATGATGTGTTTCCCTCTTTATGCACTGAAGCTGGCACGTTCCCTGAGTTTTTCCAGCAAGATGATGCACCACCACATTATGGGTGCCAGGTCCGAGCATTCCTAGATGAACAGTTTCCTGGAAAGTGGATTGGTCATCGTGGGCCAGTTGAATGGCCCCCAAGGTCTCCCAATCTGACCCCTTAGACTTTTATCTTTGGGGTCATCTGAAGGCAATTGTCTATGGTGTGAAGATAGGAGATGTGCAGCACCTGAAACTACGGATACTGGATGCCTGTGCTGGCATTTCTCCTGCGGTGTTGCTATCAGTGTGTGAAGAGTGGGAGAAGAGGGTTGCATTGACAATCAAACACAATGGGCAGCACATTGACCACATTTTATAAGTGGTCAGAAACTTGTAAATAACTCATGAAAGAATAAAGTTACCTTGAAACCAAGCACACCATTGTTTTTCTTGTGACATTACCAATAAGTTTGATGTGTGACATGGCCCTCTTCCTATTGAAAAAACAAAAGTTGTATCCAAGATGGCCGACTTCTAAATGACCAACATGGTCACCACCCATCTTGAAGATTTTGCCCCCTCACATATACTAATGTGCCACAAACAGGACTTTAATATCACCAACCATTCCCATTTTATTACGGTGGCCCACCCTGTACTTTTCTCTGTATGCTCTGTGCTTATAAAGGCCTTGAATTCTGTGATATACACTGTAAATGATGTGAAAATTATTTTCACAGAGGTCTTAAAGTAGTTAAATCACTGCTGATAGCCTGGTTGTTTATAGTATCAATGTTTTTGTGTCTGTAGGTCTGTTTGATAACAATTTGGACTCCTCTGGGAGATGAGGATACACCCACATCTGTTCCATACCGCAGTCATGGATGGTGTTATGGCTCTGAGTCAGCTTTGGGGCATCAGACACACACACGGGGAAACCAGCACCTGGACTTCATGAAGGAAAAACTGCCTCAGTGATGACTGACTGGCTCTTTCTTCTTTAACACACAATTAAAATCACTCCAAAAGAGTGTAAACCTACTGAGGAAGTCTGTAACTTTTTACACATTTGTACTTTTACTTGTTTTATGAGTTATATACATATCATATAAATATATATATATATATGTGTGTGTGTGTGTGTGTGTGTGTGATCTACAGTATCAAAAGCGGAGCTGAGATCCAACAGAACCAGAACTCTGTACTCTCCATCAAGATATCACTAGATACTCTAAGTAAAGCCGTTTCAGTAGAATGTAATTTACGAAAACCAGCATTTTTATCCAGGAAATAGTCAAGTTGTTCTACTACTATTTTTTCTAAAATCTTTGATACAAAGGGCAATTTGGATATTGGCCTATAACTGTTAGGAAGAGATGGATCCAGGTGGGGTTTCTTTAATATTGGTTCAACAACAGCTTGTTTAAAGAATCTGGGAACTGAGCCAGTATAGAGAGAAATATTTATCACTTCCACAATACAGGGGCTAATGGAATTAAACACGCTAATGAAAAGTGAGGCAGGTAGGACATCAAGAGGCTTGAAGTCTGTTTCATATGACAAAATAGGACTCTGATGTCCTGTAATGTGTAAAAGAGGACCAAGTATCAGAGCAAATTGTAAGTTTAATACTGAGAAGATGAAGGAGAGATATTTGACCTCATGGCAGTGACGTTATTTGAGAAATTGATTAATTGTCTTAATTGTATTAAATTGGAATTCGAAAATGGATTTTGAAATGAAGTTTCTAAAAAGCATTTTAAAAATCAGTTTTTTAATGTGGAGTTCAAAAATGAATTTACAAATGCAGAATTTATTCTACAGTTCATTAAGAACAGAATTCTTTATTTTGATGAGGGTGGCTCTTGTGGTCCTCCATAGAAATTACATCCACTGCCTAAAAAAAATGTCATTTTCAGTAAATAAAGTATTTATAAAATTTTGATCAACACGTAGACAAAAGTGTTTTTTTATGTTCTTTTCCTCTCGCTGTAGTTGTTGGCTGGCAGCGTTGGATAAGAACAAACAGTTCAACTTTGGAAAACCGATGTTTTGGGCTTTCCTTCTTCCAATCGGCCTGATCCTGATTTACAACATCGTCTTGTTGGTTATTACCTCCATGACTACATGCAAAGTTGAACCCAGACTGACCAGGTAACATCTAAAGCTGCTGTTGTTTCAAAAAATATTTCAAAAATAAATTACCCAAATTTAAGTGGCTGTTAAAAGGTGCAATTCTCAGATATAAATATATTAAGAAAACCAACATTTAAAAATGAGAAATGAAAAAGAAAAACTTTGAACACAATTTAACTGTGAGCAAAACAAAATGGCTTTATTTCTTTTTGTTAATAATAACACTAATAACCAATAACAGTAATGCTCCATCTTTGTCTTCAGGAGAGGTGTATCAATGCATACACTCCATTTTCACAGATGTGATGAAAAGATTATGCAGAATCCTTTCTGACTAGCTTCCATGTGGATTTTAACTCTGTTTTTACTGTAGCAACAAGAAGTCATCTTTAAGCAGGAAGTTCCTCATTAGTTTATCTCTGGCGGTGTTACTCGGTCTGTCCTGGACTCTGGGATATTTTGTGCTGCTCAGTTCAGAAAAAACACACCTGATCTTCAGCATCTTGTTCTACATCTGTACAACCACACAGGTACGACTCCTTCCACTTCATTCTAGAACTGAGATTAAAGGTGTCATGAGCTTCTCAGACTTCAGGTAAACACATAAAATGCAAAAAAACAAAAACAAATGGGAGGTGATTGTTGAAAGTTTTATATTTAATTCATGGTATATCGAAGGGAACAAGGAAAACTGAAACATTTTAACTGAAGCAGTAGTAGTAATAAAAGTACGAAAATGCTGGTAACTCTTGCAAATATTAGGATATTAGAATAGAATAGAATTAGAATTCAACTTTATTGTCATTGCACATGCACAGGTACAGGGCAACGAAATGCAGTTTGCATCAATCCAGAAGTGCTTTAGTGATATAGATATATTACAATATATATTAGCAATAATATAGATATGTGAGTATATTACAGAAATGGGTCTATTATGGTATGTTATAATGTACACGGTATGAAGTATGTTGTGAATATTCTATAACTATAAGTATGTACAGGCTGTAGTGAGTACAAGCTATGTACAGGATATGGACAGGATATAAATATGAAAAACTACAGAATATGAAATAAATAACTTTACAGAATCTGAGATATACAGCTATACAGAAATGGGAACTATGCAAGTTGTAAACAGTTGTAGGATTAAAGATTATCGAATGTACAGAATGATTATTTACACAGAGCTATACAGTAGTGCAGTTAAGATAAGTGAGGGTGTAGATAGTTTCTACAGAGGCTATATAAAGTGCTAGTGGTTGTGAGTGGTGGTTCAGTCCATGTTATTATTGTGTGTTTGAGGGTACAGTTGTCCATTGTGGGTGTGTGTATGTTCAGTCCATGAGTTTAACGTGGGTCAGATGTCAGGAGGCAGAGTTCAGGAGTCTGACAGCTGTGGGGAAGAAGCTGTTCCGGTACCTGGTGGTCTTAGTCCGGAGGCTCCTGTGGCACCTCCCAGAGGGCAGGAGGGTGAAGAGTCCATGTGATGGGTGACTGGGGTCTTTGATGATTTTCCCAGCCCTTTTCAGACACCGCTTCCTGTAGATGTCTTTTATGGCAGGAAGTGGTGCTCCGGCGATGCGCTGGGCAGTTTTCACGACCCTCTGCAATGCCTTCCGGTCCAAGGCAGAGCAGTTCCCGTACCAGACTGTTACACAGTTGGTCAGGATGCTCTCGATGGTGCAACGATAGAAGTTCACCAGGATGTCTGAGGACAGGTGGTTCTTCCTCAGAGTCCGCAAGAAGAAGAGGCGCTGGTGAGCCTTCTTGATCAGCTTGGAGCAGTTGGTCGTCCAGGTGAGATCCTCGGAGATGTGGACTCCCAGGAACTTGAAGCTGCTCACACGCTCCACAGCCGTCCCCTTAATGTGGATGGGTGGATGTGGGTCAGCATTCCTCCTTTAGTCCACGATGAGCTCCTTGGTCTTCTCGGTGTTAAGCAGCAGGTTGTTTCTGTCGCACCACTCAGCCAGACGATCCACCTCCTCCCTGTAGGCGGCCTCATCGTTGTCACTGATGAGGCCAATCACCGTGGTGTCGTCTGCAAACTTAATGATGGTGTTGGAACCATCAGCAGGTCTGCAGTCGTGGGTGAAGAGGGAGTAGAGGAAAGGGCTCATCACACAGCCTTGTGGTACACCGGTATTATTAGTATTATATTAGTGACAAAGCCAAGAAAAACAAAGGTTCATCTCAGTAACCACAGCATTTAAAGAGGATGCCACACCCGAGTTTCAGTCGCTGTTGACAACTGACTGCAAGTAGCTCTGGTATCCAATTGCATCACCATTTTAAAAAGATAGCCTGGTGGGAGGCAACCTGTCTTCAAACAATCATGGCCTGACTTAAACTTCTGTTCTGCAGCAAGTACGTCACTATTTGTGGAGGAATTTCTATCATGGTACTGGGTCTGTGACCCAGTGTTTTGTGTTTGTTTAAGTTATATTCCTTGATTATTTGTTATTCATGACTTTGGTTTTCTTGGTGGTTTGCTGTTCATGTTATATTTGTAGTTCTAGGTCCTAGTTTTGGTCACTGTGTCTTCCCTGTGTTCCATGTTGCATATACAGTCAGTCATGTCTCAGTGTCAAGTCCTTGGCTGTATCCCAATTCAGGATCTGCATCCTTTCGCAGTCTTCGTGGGCCGGGTCCTCCAAAGACCGAGAAGGCCCGAAGTGCCAGTCTTGTGAAATGGGACCGTCTAGCCTCTGTCACGCTGCTCAGGTTGCCTAGCAACCATGATACTAACCGCTGGAAACGTTTCATACAGCATTGTTTGACAGAAATGAAGGAGACATTTCTTTTGTTCATCTGTTTGTTTTTACATGAGCTTTGTTTGATTTGATAAGTATCTGAGGCTGAGACCACAGGACTGTAAAACATGATTGTTGGGCTTCATTTCTGTACTGAACAGTCATTTAAAGATTAGCTAGTAAATAACAATTAGCTAATGTTGTTCATGAGACTAAAGTCATCTCACTTTGGTAATGTAAATACAATATGGCCAATATTAAATTAACTATTATATTAATTATTATTAGGTATTACAGCAGTGAACCTGAACTCTGTATCAAATACTGGGCTTCAGTAAAGATTCAAGTTGCAGTTATTTATATTTCCTAAAACCTTATATCTTCACTCAAAGACAAGTATCTTTTACAGTGTATATATAGATGTATTATATATTGTTCTTTTAATATGTTGGCTGATAGGTTTGTAGCATAAACCTATTCGCTGGAACGTTCAAGACAATTCTACTACACAGCAAAGCAAGACACAAGCAGGCAAAGTTCTTTATGTTTCTCGTATACAAGAAAGACCAACTGGACAAACACCGTTCCTTCGCTTGACCCCAGTTGCTCTTGTCTGCTCCCTCGTAACGCTGCTCTTTTATTGCGGTTACATGAATATACATAGGCTCATTTACATAGGTACACATGTAAACAAAGAGTACTGTCTGTGTGTGTGTGTGTGTGTGGGGGGGGGGGGGGGGGGGTCAGAATGTGACCACATAAACAACTTCCCTAACCCTGCTGGTCTGGAAGTCCAGCAGTTCATCTAAACAAAAGGCACTTATACTAAAACAGATATAGATGTGTTTGCTGTACCATATATCAGTAAGAGAAGATACAAGATCTCTCATGACCCTAGGGTGTGAGTGTGTATGCCAGAACACTCTGGAATGCACACAAAGTCTTTGCAGACTACTAAGAATCACACATCTTATCACTACACAATCGATTATACACCTCTAAGGTCTGGTTAAATATTTCTAAGCATAAATGACAATCAACAATATAAACCTGACATTGGCATTAGTAAATATGTCTGAATCCTTACATATATGTGTAAAAAGAAAATGTACGACCTGTGATAACTGTTTCTGATAGAATGAAGAGTAGACTGATATATGAAATATTCCTTTATTGGGTGAGAAAATCAGACTATGTCATAACTGCTTTAAGTCATACAGAATAGATATCAGAGCCTTAAACAGGCTGACTTCTGCTAAATGGGTCAAACTGGGCAGAAAGTATACAAACACATAACATCCTTATAGAATATGATGTAACACTATAGATCAACTTACCTCAGAATATATAAAGCATATAAACAATTACAGCAATATGATACAACAAACACAGCAGTGCTACTAATCCAAAATACTCAAAGCTTCATAGAACTGAAACAAACATTTTTTTTTAGGTCCATTCTGCTGCTGATACATACTTTAGGTTTCTGAATATTAAACTTGTTGCTGCCTTTCATAGTGTGTAACTTGAAGACCCTGAGTACTTTCCCCCACACTGAAAACATTTGAATGATAAAATTATTTTATCATTACCTAATAAGACTGATTCAGGACAGACAATTAGTTATTTTAAACTTTCCTAGCAGTCCTTCACAAACAGGGAACAGTCTGTCTATTCTCTCCATCTGTCAGCTGCTGCTGGCTCTTCCTCACACACTGCTGAGTTTGTCCTGGTGGATCATCAGGGGTGCAATGCTGGACATTTGCAGTTTTCACACATGGAATTCAAATGTGTGATAAGCTGCAGGATTCAAACACAACACACAAGAATTTACAAAGTAATAAGAAAAATCTTGCAAAATAATTTCAGGTACTTTACTAATAACTATAAAGAATAATTTGTCAAACATGTCATCAAACATGACATTACTTACAAAAATAAAGAGAGTAACCATCATCTTCCCTTTCTGTTTTTTAGGGTTTACAAATTTTCCTCCTCTTCACAGCTCGAACACGGGCCTTCAGAGCCTCCATGTCACGGTCCATGCAGTACATTTCCTCAATCAACATCCCTCTGAACAACACAAAGTACAATCTGTGGAAGAAGTGGAATACCTGGAATATGAGCCAATCGGAGACCTACAGGGATCTGAGTGACATCGAAATGACCACCAGCAAAACCCTGTAGGACCTGAGGAGGACTTACAAAAAAGCCTCTTGCAGTAAAAACTTGTCATGTTGACAAGGATTACATGCATACATCACAATGAAAATTCATATTTTTCAGTGTAAGCTAATAGCTGGGAATATTGCTGAAGTCTCCTGGATGAGCTTCTGATTTTTTAAGTGTATTTTTGACTGACTGAACTGCATTTCCCAGAATTTCCAACATGCTGTTCTGCCATCAGAGGAAGAAGCGGTTGGATTTCCTGACTGCTTTGACAGTCTCTCGTTCTCTACATGAAAGACGACAGAGATGACATAGATTATAAAGACTGCTCTTCTACGCACTTTCTATCCAAAATTATGATCCTAAGTTGGCATTTTTCCTTCACAGCTATCTATAAGTTCACTGTATCTTGTATAAAAGACAATGTTTTGTTCATCACATAAATAGGCAACATAAATAAATATTTGTTGTCAGGTGGTAAAGTTCATATTTTATCCAATTCTTTACTTTCCACCTATAAATTAGAAATACAAAAATTGAAGGCTCTGAAAATGTGCTGAGGTTTGTTCATGCTTTTTGTACAATACTGATGCACTGTTATTTTTAGTGTTTGTTTTTGTGCTGTTATTTATGTCCAGCAGAAACTCTTGTTTCTGTATTCATTATGAATTCAAGGTGCTGCGCTGGTGTCCAAGCAGCTCTTCATACTGATCTGAAGTGATTAATGATGGTGAATGTGTCTTTTTAAAAACTGGTGACCCAGCTGGACAAAGCAGTGATCATTGCTGCCTCCAGGTGGTGACAGTTAGTTTGTTTTGACTTCAAAGTTCACAGCAGAGCTGAATGATAAACGTTTTATTTTACCAGAGAATAATGTTTATCATCATTTAAATTGTACTGGAAGCTTTTGAAATGTTGGAAATGTCACACCTTTTAATTTTAAAATTGCACTTTTTTCTTTAATGAATTACAGTTATTTGTATTTTAAGCTTTGGCTTGTGTCTGAAAACATTTAGCTGTCCACTAATTTCAGATTTGCAGCCTAAAAAGTATTATCAACACTTTGAAAGGAGCCAATCTGCATTTCTACTCGAAGTTTTGAGCCTTTAATTTGTCATTTTAATTTTAAAAGATTTGTCTTTAGTGGCGTATTGTTATTTCGTTATGTTGTCTACTAATCCAACAGCTTGTGGTTTAATATGAAATGTGAAGTTTTTGATATGATTTTTGTATTGAACAACTTTGTGACAGAAAAATGACACTTAATTGGAGAACATAGTTGTCTTTAAAAACTGATTTCCACTTTAAATAATTTTTTGTGTTATTTTGTTTGCTGTCTTTTTTATTTTCTTTCTTATACTCTAATGTGGTCTTCATGATTTAACAGTTCACTGGCATAAACAGGTTTTTCAGTGTTCTGTAATGGAAATGGCAGAAATATTCTTTTTTGCATTATATATTCTTATTTTAAAAGGTCTGAATTATTTCTAAATCTTCTAAAGTTATTACTAAAAACTTTATTTAAATAATTCCTCCACGGTGCTGTAAGACACATTGCCAGTTATTGCAAATGCTTGATTGCAGTTATTGCTTCTAAAACCAGTTATTAGGTGCAACTAGTTATTAGGTTTAGGGGGCAATCACTTTTTCATACAGGGCCCTTAATAATAAATGCCTTCATTTAAAAACTGGATTTTTGTTTACTTGTGTTATTTTTGTTTAATATTAAATTTTTTGATGATCTGAAACATTTAAGTGTGACACGATATATACAGAACCTCATATGGGTATTTTGCAATCGCTACATTTATACGTTTACATATCACAGCAGTACTGCTGTATATCAAATGATCAGCGGATGTCAGTACATCGTGCATTGTATGATTTACCTTTTGGTGGGAAAAAAAATTCACAGGCATTTATCATACCATCACTAGTTGTGAGAGTCCCAGTCACCAGGGGCAAGGGTTTCCTCTATCCACAGTTTCCAGTAGATGTCTGTAGACGATGCATGTCAGACATGACCACTTTTGTAACACTTTTATTCTTGGCTGCAGCGTTCCAGCTGCCAGCCACACATACACCAACAACTTCAGTCAGGACCCAGTACAGACTTAAATGCAGGGGAAGTGTGATGAGCTCTGCCTCCCCACAGCTGCGCCACAGACCCACCACAATGTCTTAAATAGAGAAGGTGTTGAAGCTTTGCTCTGATTTCAAAGAAAGTGTTATGACCCAGGTCATGATTTTGTGTGTTGCTTTTGCTCGCCACACCTGAGGGTGGCGTTGTTTGTTCTCTGTCTTGTTTGCTAAGAAACATCTCCAAACTGCAAACTTTGCTGTCTAAATCTGAGTTGGAAATGGTTATTCATGCTTTTATTTCATCTCGCTTAGATTATTGTAACAACCTTTTTCTTTGTTTGAGCAAAAGGAATCTTGACCGTGTCCAGTTAGTCCAGAATGCTGCTGCAAGGCTTTTAACTAAGACGCGAAAAAGAGAGCACATTACACCAGTGTTACGTTCATTACACTGGCTTCCAGTACATTTCAGAATTCATTTTAAAATCTTGGTACTGACTTTTAAAGCTTTGAATTGTGATGCCCCTGCTTACATTTCTGATCTTTTAGAACCTCACGCTCCCTCTCGCAGCCTGAGATCATCTAATCAAAGGCTGTTGGTAGTCCCTCGAACATATTTTAAAACCAGAGGTGATAGATCTTTTAGAGCGGTGGCCCCCAGGTTGTGGAATGCTCTCCCTCCATCATTACGTTGCCTTGATTGTATTTATTCTTTTAAAAAGCAGCTTAAGACTCATTTATTTAGATTGGCTTTTAATTAGATTTGTGCTGTGTGTTTTATTATTAATGTATTTTATGTATTTCTGTTTTATATTACTGTGAAGCACTTTGTGGTTTTTATCCTGTGAAAAGTGCTATATAAATAAATTGATTTGATTTTGATTTTGTGCTTGTTTAAGTTCCAGATGGAGACTAACCATTAGTGGAAGAGTGAGGCTGTGTCCCAATCCAGCGACCGCACGCTTTGGTGAATAGTAAATGCCAAGATGAATCTTGTGACACCTGTTGGAACCACATTATCGTAAATGCACAGTCCCACAAATCTGTGAATCATTTTCCAGACAGAAGGCAGTATGAATAGAAGTATCACCACTACAAGTGTAATCAATTGTACCAATATTACCCTTCCCTGGCCACAAACTGAAATGTCAACATATTCCAGGCAGGAATGTAGCTGTGTACACACCAAATATCTGCGTGAGCCACCAAGACATCACATATTTGCAAAGGTTGTCACACCATCCATGTCAAATATGATAGAGAACCCCCTGACCTTAACCTAGAACCTTAAAAAGTAAATGTTTGGCCTCAGTTAGTGCTGCCCCTGTCCCACAATAAATCGTTTTACCTGACATTTCAGTTTGTATGTCCCACACAGCTGAATATGCTGAACATATGGAAAATAGGGAACTGATAAAACAGAAGTGCAAGATGGTCAGGAATGTAATCCAATGTCTTGCTGCATTCCAACGGCAAGGAGCAGACTGCCAAACTCATTCGACTCCGCCGTGAAAATGAGCACAAGGGAGAGTGAACTGTCTGCCCTGCGGTCCTAATCTAGTACATTTTGCTGTGGATGCCATTCAGGGAATAACCTTATTTTCATGTTCTATCATATTTCCTCTGTCAGAGCAATCGTGGAGAAGATGGACCTGGTAGGGAAAATCTCCCCTGTGCAGGCCAAACGAAAATGGGAGAATCTAAAAAGGAAATACAATGTACAGTGGTATTGACAGATGTATCTCCACACGGAATACTGCGAAGTCATCTATGTAAACCTGTACTGTAGCTGTTTTTGCCAACTGCCACTTTTGATGTACTCTGCCTTTAGGAGTGCAAGTATCCAGCGACAGGCAATAGTGCAAGTGGGAAGCCCACTGCTGCAACATGGCCCTGGTTTGGACCCATGGATGAGGTGTTAGGACAGAGGCCCTCTACCAGGCCTCCAGTCCTAATTTCCTCCATCCAGGAGGACACACCAGGGCCCAGTGCAGTAGTGGGCAACCCACTTCCTCACCAGGAAGAGCAGGAGGATGAGGAGCCGCTGGAGGCACGAGTGGCGAAAAGAAAGAGGGACGGGGAGGATGAACTCATTGCTCTAATAAAAGAGGACATGGCACAGCAACGTCAAATGGAGGAACAGAGAGCCGAGAGGATGGACGGGCTGCTAGGTGTCCTTGAGAAGCATGTCGAGCAGAAAAAGGATTGAGTCGTGTTCACAGACATCTAATGTACATATTTGCATACTTTATTTATGTTGGCGTCCCAACCTTTGTTGTGTACAAACAAGATGATTTAAGTTATGTAAATAAAGACATTCGTAACATCCCAACTGTATTTGCATATTTGTAACGAACTCCATAAAACAATTTCTGAGGGCCTGACCTATTGCATTTGCCAAACTGCGAAAATAACAACAGTACAACGAAAAACACAACAGGATTATTGGTAATGAAATGCCCATTGTGGTCCAGGATTAACCTGAGTGTCCCAGTATGCACAGGCATTGTTAACCAGGCCTGACATTTGGCTGAGCAGGGAGTCTCGGGCAGTGCTGCTGAAGTGCTGTTGCAGCCGAAGATAGCGTAGGCCCCGCTAGCTGTTCCCCGGCAGACCCCAAGCAGCTGGGGAAAGAGGGCGGCTGGGTGACGGTGAGGAGGAAGCATAGTCTTAAACAGAAGCCCCAGGTACACCACAATCCCGTTCATGTGTCTAACCGTTTCCCCCCACTCGGCGACACACCCGCTGGGGGTCAAACTCTGGTAATTGGTGATTTTGTTCTCAGACATGTGAAGCTAGAGACACCGGCAACCATAGTCATTTGTCTTCCAGGGGCCAGAGCAGGCAACATTGAAGGAAATTTAAAACTGCTGGCTAAGGGTAAACGTAAATTCAGTAAAATCATAATTCACGTCGGCAGTAATGACACCCGGTTACACGGGAGGAGGTCACTAAAATCAATACTGAATCGGTGTGTAACTTTTCCAAAACAATGTCGGACTCTGTAGTTTTCTCTGGTCCCCTCCCCAATCAGACCAGGAGTGACATGTTTAGCCGCATGTTCTCCTTAAATTGCTGGCTGTCTGAGTGGTGTCCCAGAAACGATGTGGGCTTCATAGATAATTGGCAAACCTTCTGGAGGAAACCTGGTCTTGTTAAGAGAGACGGCATCCATCCCACTTTGGATGGAGCAGCTCTCATTTCTAGAAATATGGACAAATTTATTAAACCCCCCAAAATATGACTATCCAGAGTTGGGACCAGGAAGCAGAGTTGCAGTCTTACACGCCTCTCTGCAGCTTCTCTCCTTCTGCTACCCCCCCAGAAAACCCATCTCCATAGAGACTGTGTCAGCTCCCAAAAAGACAAAAAACAAACTAAAAACCAGCAACAAACAACTTAAACATAAAAAATCACAAAGAAGGAACAATACAGTATCCACATCTGAACCAAAGAGTAAAACAGTGAAATGTGGATTATTAAATATTAGGTCTCTTTCCTCCAAGTCTCTGTTAGTACATGACTTAATAATTGATCAACAAATCGATTTACTCTGCCTTACAGAAACCTGGTTGCAGCAGGATGATTATGTTAGTTTAGATGAATCAACACCCCCGAGTCATTCTAACTACCAGAAATCTCGAAGCACAGGCTGAGGGGGCGGTGTGGCAGCAATTTTTCACACCAGCCTATTAATCAACGAAAGACCAAGACAGACTTTTAATTCATTTGAAAGCCCGATGCTTAGTCTTGTCCACCCCAGCTGTAAAACTCAGAAACCAGTCTTACTTGTTATCATATATCGTCCACCTGGGCATTACACAGAGTTTCTGTCTGATTTCTCAGACTTTTTTTCTGATTTACTTCTCAGCTCAGATAAAATAATTATTGTGGGTGATTTTAACATCCATGTAGATGCTAAAAATGACAGCCTCAACATGGCATTTAATCTGTTATTAGACTCAATTGGTTTCTCTCAAAATGTAAAAGAACCCACCCACCACTTTAATCACACTCTAGATCTTGTTTTAACATATGGCATAGAAACTGAACATTTAACAGTATTTCCTGAAAACCCTCTCCTGTCTGATCATTTCCTGATTACATTTACAATAATTGATTACACAGCAGTGGAGAGTAGACTTTATCACAGTAGATGTCTTTCTGAAAGCGCTGTAACTAAGTTTAAGAATATAATCCACCCACTGTAATCATCTTAATAATAATGAATAATAATGGATTGCATTTATATAGCGCTTTTCGGGGCCCTCAAAGCGCTGTACAATTCCACTATTCATTCACTCTCACATTCACATACTGGTGGATAAGCATCTTCAATGCTTATAGAGCAGAGCAGCTATCTGAACACTACCCCATCAGAGGTCAATTATCTTGTTAATAATTTTACCTCCTCACTACGTACGACTCTGGATACTGTAGTTCATGTGAAAACTAAGGTCTCTAATCAGAAGTACCTGACTCCGTGGTATAATTCTCAAACAAGTAGCCTAAAGCAGATGACTCCTAAGCTGGAGAGGAAATGGCATGTCACAAATTTAGAGGATCATCATTTAGCCTGGAGAAATAGTTTGCTGCTTTATAAGAAAGCCCTCCGCAAAGCCAGAACATCTTACTATTTGTCACTGGTTGAAGAAAATAAGAACAACCCCAGGTTTCTCTTCAGCACTGTAGCCGGGCTGACAAAAAGTCAGAGCTCTATCGAGCCAACCATCCCTTTAACGTTAACTAGTAATGACTTCATGAACTTCTTCACAAATAAAATTTTAATCATTAGAGAAAAAATTACCAATAATCATCCAACAGATGTAATATTATCTACAGCTACTCTTAGTACCATTGATGTTAAGTTAGACTCTTTTTCTCCAATTGATCTTTCTGAGTTAACTTCAATAATTACTTCCTCCAAACCATCAACGTGTCTTTTAGACCCCATTCCTACAAAACTGCTCAAAGAAGTCCTGCCATATCTCTAATAATCGGCTATGTACCACAGGCCTTCAAGGTGACTGTATTTAAACCTTTACTCAAAAAGCCATCTCTACACCCAGCAGTCTTAGCTAGTTATAGGCCAATCTCCAACCTTCCTTTCATATCAAAAATCCTTGAAAGAGTAGTTGTCAAACAGCAAACATCATCTGCAAAGGAATGGTTTATTTGAAGAGTTTCAGTCAGGTTTCAGAGCTCAGCACAGCACAGAAACAGCTTTAGTGAAGGTTACAAATGATCTTCTTATGGCCTCTGACAGTGGACTCATCTCTGTGCTTGTCCTGCTAGACCTTAGTGCAGCATTCGATACTGTTGACCATAATATCCTATTAGAGCGATTAGAACATGCTGTAGGTATTACAGGTACTGCACTGCAGTGGTTTGTATCATATCTATCTAATAGACTCCAATTTGTGCATGTAAATGAAGAGTCCTCTTCACCCACTGAGGTTAATTATGGAGTTCCACAGGGTTCAGTGCTAGGACCAATTCTGTTTACACTATACATGCTTCCGTAGGCAGTATCATTAGAAGACATAGCATACATGTTCACTGCTATGCATATGACACACAGCTCTATCCATGAAGCCTGATAACACACACCAATTAGTTAAACTGCAGGAATGTCTTAAAGACATAAAGACCTGGATGGCCGCAGACTTTCTGCTTTTTAATTCAGATAAAACTGAGGTTATTGTACTCGGCCCTGAAAGTCTTAGAAATATGGTGTCTAACCAGATTCTTACTCTGGATGGCATTACCTTGGCCTCCAGTAACACTGTGAGGAACCTTGGAGTCATTTTTGACCAGGACATGTCCTTCAACGCACATATTAAACAAATATGTAAGACTGCTTTCTTCCACTTGCACAACGTCTCTAAAGTTAGAAATATCCTGTCTCAGAGTGACACTGAAAAACTAGTTCATGCATTTATTACTTCCAGGCTGGACTACTGTAATTCATTATTATCAGGATGTCCAAACAACTCGCTGAAAAGCCTTCAGCTAATCCAAAATGCTGCAGCAAGAGTACTGACAGGGACTAGAAAGAGAGAGCAGATTTCTCCTGTTTTGGCTTCCCTTCATTGGCTTCCTGTTAAATCCAGAATTGAATTCAAAATCCTGCTCCTCACATACAAGGTCTTAAATAATCAGGCCCCATCTTATCTTAATGACCTTGTAGTACCATATCACCCTATTAGAGCACTTCGCTCTCGCTCTGCAGGCCTACTTGTTGTTCCTAGAGTATTTAAAAGTAGAATGGGAGGGAGAGCCTTCAGTTTTCAGGCCCCTCTTCTGTGGAACCAGCTTCCAGTTTGGATTCGGGAGACAGACACTATCTCTACTTTCAAGATTAGGCTTAAAACTTTCCTTTTTGCTAAAGCATATAGTTAGGGCTGGACCAGGTGACCCTGAATCCTCCCTTAGTTATGCTGCAATAGACATAGGCTGCCGGGGATTCCCATTATGCATTGAGTTTTTCCTTTCCAGTCACCTTTCTCACTCACTATGTGTTAATAGACCTCTCTGCACTGAATCATACCTGTTATTAATCTTTGTCTCTCTTCCACAGCATGTCTTTTATCCTGTTTTCCTTCTCTCACCCCAACCGGTCGCAGCAGATGGCCGCCCCTCCCTGAACCTGGTTCTGCCGGAGGTTTCTTCCTGTTAAAAGGGAGTTTTTCCTTCCCACTGTTGCCAAAGTGCTTGCTCATAGGGGTTCATATGATTGTTGGGCTTTTCTCTGTATCTACTGTACAATATAAAGTGCCTTGAGGCGACTTTTGTTGTGATTTGGCACTATATAAATAAAATTGAATTGAATTGAATTGAATTGAATTGAATTGGTCCCGCCAGTGTGCACCACTGACTGCCTCCAAACCAGTCTCCCCCTCATCTTTGGTATCATCCTCGGGCTCCTCATCTGGGGCCACAATGTCACCAGCACCAATGCAGATATCATGCAAATGGCACATGCTGTTATGACCTGCAACATATGTTTTGTCTTGTAAGCACAGTGTACATGCCAGATTACACACTACAGTTACCATTATGATTCGACAAACAACAATGATGATTGTATTAGACTGACGTACATGTGGCACAAAGGTCCAGCGCTTGCAGAAAGATGACACGGAACCTCGTCTTCATCATTCCAAAAGCACGCTCTATGACAGAGCATGCCCTGGAATGATGTGCGTTGAAGCGCTGGGCTCCCACACCGTGGACTGGCCTCTTGTAGGGGGTGATGAGGGGGAGTGGATGTTGGAAACATGGGTACCCTCCATCTGCAAGGATGAAATGCCCTGGGGGAGGGTTACAGACCTGTCGGTACAGTGGGCTGCTGCAGAGGACCCTGGAGTCATGCATTGACCCCGGCCAGCCCACATGTGTATTGACAAAGCGACCCTGATGGTTATATACCGTCTGCAGGATTATAGACGGGAACAACTTCCTGTTCCTGTAGCACTGACCATCAGGGCCACTGGGAGGCTTGATGCAGACTTGGCAGCAGTCAATTGCACCAGCAGCTTTCACAAAGGCTCTGTGTCCTGCCAGCTGTGCAAACCCATTGGACATGGCATCTAGGTCTTCTGGGGTCCGAGGGAGGTGGATGACCTGGTGGCGAGTGGCCACACCTCCTCTGTGACCGTGTGCACAATGCGGTGAACAGTGGAACAGGGTATTACAAACACCCTGGACACGACCCTGTAGGATACTACACTTGCCAGCCAGAAAAGGAACACAAGGGCCTCAATCGGGGCATCCCAACCATGTCTCCAAACCTGGTTAAGTTGATTCATCAGTGCTCTCACAGACTCCCTGCTGAGGCGAAAATCAGGCCTGGTGTCCTCATTATTGAAGAATCTGTCCAGGACTGGGACACTCAGGTTAATTCTGCAGTACAGGGGTCTGGTCTGGTGAAGGCAAATACAGGAAATGACAGACATTGTTTTATTCTTGTCATTATTCTGACTGTTGCTGTTCTTCTTTTAGCAGACAATGGACACTGTACTTGTGGAAACAGTATTTGGGTTTTTTGTTAATTGCACTTTTGTAGAATGTCCTAGGATGTACTGCTTCAGTGTGCAGGCTACGGGTGCAAACACTCCTATCTGGGACTCACATCTTCAATGGTATATATCAGGGTGTTACGCTAGTACACAGGTACACACGTCAAATATCTGAGGGGGGAGAAATGTCGACATGTATTTATCACTGTACCTGAACGTGGTTGTCTCGTAGTTGCAACAGAATCAGTCGTCTGTGACGGGTGGGTTGTTGGAGCTCTTCCATTAGCAGAGAAATTACACACGCAAGGATGTGGTCTGTATCCATTTTGCTGATCGGGAGGAGTGATATGGGAAGGTACAGCTGGTGACGCAAATTTGAAGGGTAGACCGTCCTATTTCACAAGCCTCTCACTTCTGCACTTCTTGTACTTCCTAGTACACACCGTACATAGTATGCGAACTGCGCGTACTCCAAAGTGTGCGGTCACTGGATTGGGACACAGCCTGAAGGCCTGTCTCAATATGCGTACTTATGCGTACTTATGCGTACTTGCGTTCTCGTGTACTCGTGATACGTCATCAGTCGGAGACCAAGTACTGTTACAATTCAAAGTGCGCATCAAGCCAAGAACGCTGTTTTATCGAACATGCATTGGTAGTGACTTGTGTGGACTTGGTACAGCTAAATATCGCAGAATGCATTTCGCCCAAAACTCAAACGCGGCAATGGTGGACGAGCGTGGCTAAAAACTTTTAAATATTACTCTTTCTGGGTCACAAAATAAACTTTTAAGTTATTTTCAAGCAAGAATGTAGCTGTGTAAACTTCAAACATCTGCTCGATTTATCAAGATATCATATATTTCCAAACGTGCTCCGACATTTTCTGAGACGTCTGTTACCCACCAGCTCCATAGCAGACTGGGAGGTCGAGGATTAGCCGGTGACAACAGCAGACTCCCGGCACATCGTTGTCAATCCCCCCGCTGTCTTTTGCTGCTCAGGATAAAATGATATACAAGTCTCTTAGGTAACTTCGAAATGTTAATTTTTGGTTTATTTCAGTGTTTTATTTTTTCCTGAGTAAATCATTTTGGCTGAGATATATTTCAATTCAGGAGGAAAGATTTTCACCTGGAACAAAAACAGCATTAATAATGTTAATACGTGGAGATTTTGAAGGCTGCTTCAAAATAATCAGATTATATTTTAAATATGTGTTCAGTTCTCTTCCAAACCCCAGCAGCTGTCTATTGTAATTTTTGAGTGTTCACTAAAATAAAAATAAAGGTGTTCTAACATCTCACCTGTTTCTTTTTATTAAGGCATACATGTACACTAGTTTTATTAACTGAGATTTCGCAACTGAGGTTAAACATGATATATAAGTCACTTAGATCACTTCTAAATGTTAATTCTTGGTTTATTTCAGTGTTTCCTTTGTTCCTGAGTAAATTGGTTTGGCTGAGATTAAAGTTAAGCTTCATAATATATTAATCACAGTTAAATTAGACGGGGGGGGACTCCGGACCTGCGACATCATCAAGTACGCTGGTGTTCCAACTGTACAAATTGCGAGTCCGTGCTCGCGTCCTTGGCAAGTCCGTACTCCCGTGCATTCTTGGCTAGTCCAGACTCGCGTACTTGAGAATGTGGACGGGCCTTATTGTGGCCCGTCCAGACTGGCAGCCCCGCCTACATCCTGCTTCAAACGAGCTGTGCATTTAGCCCTGTGCCTTGTAGTGTGCTGTGTGAATGTGTTTCTGTGATGAGAAGAGCTTGGCTGCATTGTATATATTGTAAATAGTGTGAACAGACCTTTTTTGTTGATCTAGTAGCTGTAGGGGTGGGATGCAGTTTTCTTTTAGAACCTTTTTCTCCCGTTTAGGTTAGAGAGACAGGTAAGAGGCCTGTATTTTCTTTTGGGTTTCTGATTACAGGTAAGTCAGTTCCATTTCATGACTAGAATGTTTTGTTTGTTGTTTTGGCCATGCCCACCCCTGATGCGCGCTACTTTTTGAGTTTAATAATGCAAGAGCGGATTCAAAGGATAAAACATGGACTAATATAAGAGATGTTTGCTGGGTCCAGGTGTTTGAGTGCTCCGCTCACCAGGTGGAGGCTTCCGGTGATGAGGACGTGGATCTCGGCGGCCTCACGGAGGGGAGCAGCTTTGGCCGTGACACTCTGTTTAACCGGCAATGTCGACTTGGCCAGGTCGGCCAGCACAGAGTCCCTGCCTTGCGTGATCCACTGGAGTGCGCTGAGGATGCACAGGAACACCAAGGTGTCCCCTCTGTGCTCAGGTAAACGAGGAAGACTGTCCTGAATCAGCAGCTGAATAATTCAGTTATAAACATAGTTTAATTAGAGGTTCAAAAACTTTATAGTTTTCTACCTGGTTGTTCTAAATGTAGGGGGGACCTCTCCCTCTGAGCTCTGTAAAAGTTTCCAGGCAACAGCAGGAACACAACCAAACAGGTTACTATATAACAGGTTATTACATGTGTATCACACCACAAACATAACAGTTTCTTACAGAAGACAATTGGAAATCATAACATCCATCAATATGTCCGCAGGGGAAAAAGTATCTCGATGTGACACTGTCCTTTACTTATATTTGGGCTTCATTTTTTGTCACTTCTGATATGAAGTAATCCAGTCAATGAGATGATGTAAATAAAAAAGATGCAGACTTAAGTTGTTGTTTTATGGCAATCCTTTCAAAATCTGAAATTTGAAACTCTTTTAACTGTTTAGTTCTTGGTGTGTGTGCCTGTTTTCATGGTTGAAGTAATGGATTTTAATGTCCACATGTTGCATTCAGCTAGAATGGAAAGAGAACAGCCTTTTAATAATAAATTAACAACAACAGCTGACATCTAATTTCATGTTTGCTGTTTATAAGTTCCTGATAAATCTGTGAGCTTCAGCTGTGGGAAACGGACACCAATTGGGTCATGACCAACAAACTGTGGACACCAGGGGGCGCTGTGGAGACAGCAGTAAACTCCAAACACAAACTGAGAATGAAAGGTTAAACAGTGATCAGCTGATTTGCTCAGTGAGAAATCAATCACTATGTCTCGGGGTGAGAATGGGAGATAAAAACACTTGCAGCATGTATTTAAAATAATTTATATTTTTCCTTCTCCTGCTGTAGAGTGAAGAGATATATTAGTTAGTGTTGATGGCTGATGAAACTATGTGAAACCACTAACATGGTCAGCATGTTTTTGCTGCTAACTAACATTACAAACCACTGAGTACTAGTTTATTGAATGTTATCTCTCTATGATAATCAGATAAGATAAGATAACCTTTATTAATCCCACACGTGGGAAATTTGTTTTGTCGCAGCAGAAAGTGGACAGTGCAAAGTTACATAGCAAAAATGAGAAAAAACACTGGAATAGGATAAGAATAAGATACTGTACACAATAGAATAGAATAAAATAAAACACTATATACAACAGAATAAAATAGAATACAAATGCTATATACAACTGTGTAAAGTACAACATTGTCAGAAAAAGAGTATTGCACTTAGTGTTATTGCTGTTGCACATATGTGGATGTGTGTGTTTGGTCAGTTGCGAAGTCTTTGTTGTGGAGTCTGACAGTAGTGGGGAGGAAAGACCTGCGAAGTCTCTCCGTCCCACACAGCAGGCTGCCACTGAAGGAGGTGCTCAGTGCTGTCAGTGTTTCCTGCATGGGGTGGGAGATGTTGTCCAACAGGGATGACAGCTTAACCACCATTCTCCTGTCACTCACCATCTCCACTGGGTCCAGAGGACATCCTAGAACAGAGCTGGCCCTGCGGATCAGCCTGTTCAGTCTCTTCCTGTCCCCAGCAGAGATGCTGCCACCCCAGCAGACCACACCTTAAAAGATGGCTAAGGCCACCACAGAGTCCAAAAGACCTGAGTGTAACCACGGTAACTTCTGACCCCACTTCCGCCAGTCCCTTTATTGTGGCGGGAATGAACCCTATATAAGTTCCGGGTCAATCAGCTGCATGTCCCTCCTCTGGCTGCTGTTGTCCCTGTGGTTGACGTACTTGTCAGATATTGACAAATTTTACACTGCAGACCAGTTGACAGCGTGCAATAACCCGGCCGATTCATCCATCTTTACACCACCTCACAATCGACTCAACGGTGAGTTATTTGTTTGTTTTGTCACAATTAATGAAAATGCGGAGCCCCGATCGAACATCCTAAAACGCCGGTAAGCTAATGCTAGGCTAGCGACAGTAAGTGCAATTACTAGTTTTATTTATTGAATATTGTTGTTTTTGTTTATTCCATTATGGCCGAATGTTGACTTAACGTATCTAGAGTTGAACGAGTGATTTGATTTTTGTAGTTTTGTCAGTTTTGGATGTTTTTGTTACTTTTCTGGTGAAATGCCAAAACGGCCTATGAGATTTTGAATGGAGTTAAATTCCATTGAGATTATTGAATCTGTTGCGCAACACCTGTGGTTAAATGAGTTTTGTAAATATACTTGAGTAACTTTGGATAATGTTTATTAGCTTTATTGCTGATATACTTTGATGGGACCCATGAGAATGTTTTTCTATAATAGTATGTTGAATGAAATTCATTATAAGAGATGGTTTGGTGTATGAAACATGGTATTAATTACTTGTCTTTGTTATTTATGGATTTATGTATTTATTTTGTCACAGCAGTAGAATGCTGTTTCATTTTCTTCGGTGAATGATAATTTATGTTTTTGACCTTGTTTAGGTCAGGTTTT
Source organism: Aulonocara sp. 'chitande type north' Nkhata Bay (assembly GCF_057382095.1). Lineage (NCBI taxonomy): Eukaryota > Metazoa > Chordata > Actinopteri > Cichliformes > Cichlidae > Aulonocara > Aulonocara sp. 'chitande type north' Nkhata Bay. Next base: position 19,763,340 of record NC_141365.1, read on the forward strand.
TTTTTTTTTCCTCCCGCGATCAGCCCTGATCAGCGCGGGATGGCGAGCCACCCGACCACCGCTACGTTGCGGTAGGAATCGTAAACCTATGGACTGAATTTAACTATGACACATGACCTATCACAGGTCCATGTAACTAAACTAAATCTCATACTGGACTACACCTCATCCCACCTCCTTTTGGAACCTAATAAGCTGTTTTGTATTGTCAACATTATTTCTGTTTGTGATATATATGCATATTTTTTTTGTACATCTGTCTATACATTTCTCAAAACAAACATAATATATATATTTTTGAGCTCTACTTTGGTTTCCTGTGTTTTATTCACACACTCAGGCTCCATAGTCGAAACTAATTCTGATAGCTCATTGTCTATGAAGTAGAGCTGGGCGATAGAACGATAACGATATGTATCGCGATATAACTTTTACTCGATAGAGAAATTAAACTATCGCGATAGACCTCGCCGCTCTTGTCCTCTTTAAAAAAAAAAAAAAAAAAGGTCAGCAATCCAAATTACGTAGCGCAGAGCCGAACCAATCACAGCCGCAGCGTCACGTCGCGTGACTTGTTACGTACAGCACAAGTGCCAAGCCGCACATGTGTATTTGTTTGGGAAGCAGCCAGCCACCGTACCGCCTGGGTAATGGAGGAAATGAGTGTGCCGACTAGAAAAATCAACCGAGCGTGACCGAAGGTTACCGAAGAGAAAACAGATGAGGGTTCCAATGCCGGCGAGATTGTCGAACGGAAGAGCCACAGAAGTTCCGTAGTGTGAAGGTATTTCGGCTATTTCAAGTCTGACAAAAAACAGAGTAGCGTGCACTGTAAATTGTGCTGAAAACAAGTCTGGAAATACAATAAACTGGTGCATGCGTCACACTGTGCGCCACGTTATTGTTTCGGTGAAATGAATTTCTACAATACTGTTACTGTTAATTCTACTCTCTGCAGTGTTTAAATGCTTACATATACACACAGTTACTGTCCATCCACACATAAGACTCTGTTCTGCTTCTATGCCCCAGCTTTGTTTACTTTTTCCCACCGAGGCTTCTAGACTTCTGATTGGCCAACATTTCTGCACTGTTAGGAATCTAGCGCCACCTGCTGCTTTGGCATGTTCACAGCAGCGTTTTCCTTCATTTCTGCCTTTATGTGTGGACGGGATTATTTTTTTTAAAACGAAAACGGAAAATCTCCGTTTTCAAAAATACCCGTGTACGTGTGGACGTAGCCTCAGTCTCTGACTGGAAGCGCTAATTCGTCATTCGGCTTTTGTCAGACTAAAGTAACTGTTAAAACTGTTTGAAAAGCTAAGCTATACAACAAGGAGAGATTGAGAATTTCCTTTTAGTTCTCAGTTTATTTGATATTGACAAAAGTTAGTCAGTTTTGTCTGTTCTTCTGTAAAACAAACTAAGATTTATTTTTAGAATTAATATTTTGTTTCTAAGTGGAATTGACAATTTAGTCTATTTCGTTTGTTCTATTTTGAAACTTAAACGCTTTAGCGGCTGCCTTTTGTGTAGTTTGCAATATTTGCCTTTATTTATCTGAAAAGGTCTCATGTTCCTTAAGTACATCTACCCTGTTGAACTTCATCCATCCATTCGCGTCCGCTTAATGGATGAACTTATTATGGGAAATAAATATTTAAATAAAAACAAGCTGCTGATTATTTCACATTTAAATCTTACAAATATAGTTATTTGGCTTATATCGTGATAGATATCGTTATCGCCTGAAATGAAAAAAACATATCGTGATATGAAAAAATCACCATTACCAGTCCTGCTCTTACAACCACAGATTTTACCAGCCCTTATACTATCTCTAACCCCATGACTGAGCAAATGCCTACTACTTACTATGCTCCCACTAATACTACTTCTAACACAGGTCCATACACTAACACTACTTTAACTCCTACAGCTAATACTACTGTAACTCATGAAAATACTACTACATACACCTCTCCTGATACTGCTTCCCCAACAATTCCCACTAGTGCAGCTAAACCTCACACTATACCTTCTACTACTACTACATCTCCAACTACGGTTACCCCTCTTAGCACCACTTTCCTGAATTGTTCTAATGGTGGGAAAAACCTGGATGGTGTCTGCATCTGTCCTGATGAATTGACCGGAGAGACATGTTCAAAAACTAAGAAAAAAAAATAACAAAGACTGAATTTTGTTACAAGGTGACAATAGACAATAACTTTGTCATTATTAAAAATATTTGGAAACTGGTTGTTGGCAATAAATTACCTCTTTTATTGCAAGATGTTGTGATTTGTAAATTAAAAGTCAATGTAGTGTAACAAATTATATTGTGTTTGTATTTTAATCTCATTTATCCACAGCTTATGCTACAAAGATGACTCAAAATCCCTTCAGTCTGATTACATTACTGTCATCTTGGATTTATCTGCAGCCAAAGTTTTTCTGTTGACCAATACATGGTTTAATAACAGATCTGATATTTGTGAGAACAGTACCAATGAAGCAGTTTTAATATGTTGTTTCATTAAACTTTACATGAATTACTTATTTCAGTGATGTGAGGATGCAGGAAAACACCATCAGCTTGTCAACTGCACTGTCTTGACTTTATTGTGAGACACAGCTTTTAAACTAGCACAGACCCATCTCAGCTGTAAACAAACAATGACAGATGGTTATCTGAATGCCAATATTCTTTTGCTCTTGAGCATGCATCATCCATTTGTTGTGATTTTTTTTAAAAATTATAAATCACTACGTATTGTTTTCTTTTCAGAGTCGGACATAATTCTCTAAAACACAGTTTGTATTTTTATGGATTTGTATTAGACAATTCCTGCAAAAAACAGACGTTAGGACAATTCACGTTCAACTCTACACTCAGTGGCCGGTTTGCATATTCTAATGGTTCAAGGTTCAAGGTTCTTTATTTGTCACATGCATAGTTATACAAGTATAACACACAGTGAAATGTAGCCTGACACGCTCCTCGACATGTGCAAAAATTGTGTGTGTGGGGGGGGGGTGTAGAGGAAGAACATTATATATATTTATATACAGACATATAGTATATACACTGGGTGAATGTGCAGTAGTAGCAGCAAGCAGGTGAATTCTGTACATTAATATGAATAGACATCTGACTATTTTACAGGATAGACAATATAAACATATTTAAAATTAAAGGAATTGAAATGTACATTGTGCCTTGGTTTAGAGTGTCTGGAAGAGAGTCCTGTCTCAGTCAATTATAGATGATGTGAGAGGGCGGGTGTGTGTGTTTAGGGCACGGATGGCTTGGGGATAGAAGCTCTTCTTGAGTCTCTCTGTCCTTGCCCGGAAGATGCGGAACCTTCTACCAGATTGCAGAAGTTGGAACAGTTTGTTGCCAGGATGGGACGGGTCCTTCAGTATCTGCGCTGCTCTAGTCCGGCATCTCCTGGTGTAGGTGTCCTGAAGCGGGGGGAGAGCAATCCTGCAGCAGCGTTCTGCTGTACGGATCACTCTCTGGAGAGCTTTTTGGTCCTTCACACAGCTGTTCCCAAACCACGATGTCATGTTCTGTGTGAGGATGCTCTCCACAGCGCCTGTATAGAAAATCCTGAGGATCTTTGGAGAGACCCTGAACTTCCTCAGTTGTCGTAGGTGATACAGGCGCTGCCTGGCCTTTTTGGTCTGGACCTGAATGTGGGCAGCCCATGTCAGGTCTGAGGAGATGTGGACACCAAGATACTTGAAGGACTGCACCCTCTCCACTGGAGCTCCATTGATGATGATGGGCTTGTAGTCTCTGTGCTGACCCCTTCTGAAGTCCACCACCAGCTCCTTGGTCTTGCTGACGTTCAGCTGGAGGTGGTTGTCCTGGCACCACGATGCCAGATTCTTCACTTCATCCATGTAGGCCGCCTCATCGTTGTTGGAGATGGCACCCAACACCACTGTGTCGTCAGCAAACTTCACAATGGTGTTGGAGCCATGGGTGGCCACACAGTCTGAAGTGTAGAGGGAGTAGAGCAGTGGCGAGAGGACACATAATGAAAAGTGTGAAGTAGGAACAAGTAGCGGTAAGTCATCCCCTCAGTCCAACATCACTCTATCAGGTACAGCACAGTGTAGTGATGCTTCTCTTTCTGTTACTATTCCCACTCAGCTGGTAAACCTTGGGCTTTAACCAGATGCTTGTTCATGAATGGATCAGCAAATTTCAGCCATCCACAGATCTTCCAGTGTAACCTGACACTCAGTGACATACAACAAAATGTAAGAAGTGCAGCTTTTTTCATCTGAAGGTAGATTGAAAGTCTTGTATAACTGAGGTTTAAGAATATTGCTTTGAGGCAATCCTGTGGAAATGCAGCTTTGAGATCCCATGCAGAGGAATCCAGATTGTCTTTCTTCTTTCAGCTCACAAGTCCAGCTGATTTAGAGATGCTGGCAACCAGCACTCAGATTCTGACATCCAACCCAGAAGAGCTGACAGCTGAAAATGTTACAGCAGCAGCTGAGATCGCCAACACACTGCTGCTGTCTGCAAACGCCACAGAGGTACAAACATTCAACAAATCTTAAGAAAAAAAAGAAATGAAGCTTTAAATCAGTGTTAACAAGGGTTTGGTCATGATTTATAATCATGTAACGTATTAATCTTAGTTCATATTTTTGTTTCTGCAGAACGTCAGGGTGGCAGCACTAGCAACAGCTGCTGAATGCCACTGTGCCAGATGATACCAAGGCAAAAAACGCAAGTCTGGGGTAAACCAAACAAATAATAAAATCTATATTGATGGTTACAAGGTTCCTAAGTTCTCATGTCTCATCGTATCTGTGTCATCTTATCTTACTTATATGAAGCTTCTGTCATGGTTCGGATTTTGAGGAAGAGACTACGACTGGGATATAGTTTGGGTCAGCACAGATCAACCAAATTTCCTACACTACCGATTTACTGTCTGGCATCAAACACTTTAAACCGTATTGTCTTAAACACATATAACCTCTTAGCTCAAAATTCACCCCCAAAATAAACAGCAATGAATTTAGTCAGACTAATATGCCCTATTTTAAAACTAATTACTCAAGATCAGAACAGAACAGAAGCCCCACTGAGTGAACATTTAATTTAGTGTAATTTCCAATTCAGCACCTTTGGAGATCCATCAACAGGCGGTGCTTACCTCTCATACTTCGGGGCCCATCACTCAGTCGGCCTCCTGGCTGTCCGTCTGACACCACTTATACCCCAGCCAAGCTCCATTTGTCCCTCCTCAAACCGGGTTTTTCGGCACCAGAATTGTCATGGTTCGGATTTTGAGGAAGAGACTACGACTGGGATATAGTTTGGGTCAGCACAGATCATTTATTAAAACACACATTACAGTGTGGGAAGAGCCGGACTTCTTCTTCGTTTGCACAAAGACAGAAAGCTTTATAGTCATTATGACGTCACACAGTTAGACCTTACTGGCAATGATAACAGTTCCTCGCACTCAAAACGTTCTCCTTATATGGACATCAACTGCTACTTTAGAGAAAAACAAGTGTGTATTACATTGTGCACTTTGTGATAGTGTAGCTCTCAGAGAGACTGTCCTAAGACGACCTTTCTGTTCTTATTAAGTGTGTGTGTGTTGTTACAGGCCGGCGTACGTGCAGAACTGAACGCAGACAGGCCGGTGTCCAAGTACTGATCATCTGTATGCATTAATATTTGCTCAAAGTAACATAGATGTGATTCAAAGATTATTCTGTCAACTGATTCAACAATGGTAAATGATTAATCAATGATAGCTGATTATAAGAATACAAAATAAAATATCTCCTGGTCACACTTCCTATTGTGTTTGGTTTAAATTAGACCCTTTTCAATATTCTCTTTTTGTGGAACAATTGTTTAAACAAATACAGTCACTGGACACTTCATTAAATATAGCTTGATTGTACCAGGTTGGACTGTCTTAAAAACTTCATAGATTCCACAAGGTGCTGGAGATTTTGGCCCATGATGTCATGACAGCATCACAAAGTTGGTGAAGAGTTTTTGGTTTCACACCTTTAATGCAAATTCTAAAGGTGCAATATTGGTTTGATATATGGTGACTGTGGAGGCCATTTGAGTACAGAGAACTGAATGAATTGAGCGTTGCGCATTATCTTACTATAGGCAGCAATCAGAAGATGGGTACATCAGAATCAGAATACTTTATTAGACCTAGAGGAAACTATGTACTTGGGGTAAATGTGCATATTATGGTCATAAAGGGATGGTCATGACTAGTAGCAATACCAAACTCTGACCCTGCCATCTAAATGTCATCAAGACTGATCAAAACAAATGAGATCTTTCCAGCATTCTGTCGTCCAACTTTGGTGAGTTTTTGAATTGTAGCCTCAGTTTCCTGTTCTTAGCTGACTAGAGTGGCATCCAACATGTTCTTCTGCATACCCTGGTTGTAATGACTGGTTATTTGACTTCCAGTCAATTAAAGCAGGCTGGCCATTCTCCTCTGAGTGTAGGTCTGTTATACTGAAAGCCATTGCTGGAAAGTTTAAACAATAACCCATAATATATCGACCGAAAACAAAATTACGCAATTTTTTTTTTTGGGGGGGGGGGATCTGTTTTAAAAGAAGTGATTTTTTTGTATCATAATTTGCTGATAGGATTCAAAGTGTATAGATATCTAATTTTAAACAACTGTGTTTTTGTTTTTTTGTTTTTTTGTTGTATTTGTTTGTTTATTTATTTTTTGTTTTTTAGAATTGCTAAAAATAAACCTGGTGCTTTAAAATGATTAAGTATTACATTTCAGAGGGACTGGCAGCTGAACATTAGAAATGACAATGCTTTTTGTATGTTATCTCCAGGCTGACGGTGACTCTGGATCAGCTCTCTGTGAACCTCAGCCTCAATCTCAATGCATCTCAATCTCAGATAGTTCAGCCAAACCTGGTGGTCCAGTCAGCACAGATTTCTGCTGCAGGCACTCAGGGAGTCCAGTTCACTTCTCTTAAAGGTCAGTGAGAAACTGTGTCAAAAAACCCAGCAAAGTGTGCTGCTTTTTTATCACAACATATTCCACTAGGTAACCCCAACATACAGTTTCGGTCAAATTTGACACATTCTGGCAGCAGTACGAATACCTTAATAAATTTAACATTGAGGGCATATCTGTTCAGACAGATTTAAGATCCACAGGTGTGTGTCAAATTAAGGAACAATTGTTGTTTTAGGGAGTCTTGAAACTGTAAAACTTTGAATGCCGTGTCTGTGTGTATTTTTTTATGGGACAGTGGTGACAGAGTTACAAATGGGGACCTTGATTTTGTCAAGTGTCGCTGTGACCGCCAGGCAGGATATAAATCAGACTCAACAGGCAGAACTTTACAAAAAACCACATCTTTATAGGTGGACAGAATAAATAGAAACTAAAGTGGGAAAACCTAAGAATTTCACTGACAAACAGAACAGACAGCCAGAGATGAGGGAGAATGTGATAATGAACAGAGGGAGATGCAGACACTAAATACAAGAGGGACACAGGGCAAGAGGAAACACCTGGGAAACACGGCTGGCAGCTAATAAATCATTTTGAGGTCAAATCGAAGTTTTTCTCTCCAACAGAATGCAGTTTATTTCAACTATTATATGTTAGTTTTTTTTAGTTTTAAGAGTATGATCATGCTAAAAAAATATCCAATGCTGGTTTATTTCTCACAACAGTAAAGAAAGGGGCTGGTCGATGTTGGATGACCTGTATACACTTTAATTCATGTCTTTAAAATGATGGTAGCACAAACAAATGTTTTATCAGCACAAACCAGCACAAATATAGCACAGTTGACTGACACCAATTTTGTTTGATTTTGTTGATATGGAGTGGCTGGTTGACCTAGTGTGACCAGCAGCAAGGTTTTCTGCAACTGAGTTTCCAGTTTTTCTGGATCTATTTTTGTAAAAGCAGCAGTGAACCCCTCTGCCTCCAGGATGTCAGTCCCATCTATCTATTGTTTGCAAAAACAAAAAATTATGGACAATAGGTTGCCAGTTTGTCTATCCCTCCTTACCTAAATGCAGCAGCATGCTTTTCTGTCCCCTGAATGCCACGTTGTCTGCCATCTATCATTTGCCAAAAAAACTGCTCTACCATCTTTCATTTGCAATACGCAGCAGCAAATGGATGCCAGGTTCTCTTTCTCTATCCCTCATTCGCAAAATGCAAAAGCATGTTTTTCGACCACTGGGATGTTAATTTTCTCTGCATCTCTGCATTAAACTTTCTTTTTTTCTTCCCCTGTGCCATTCATTTGCAAATGCAACAGCGAACATTCCTTATACTGGGATGGCTACGATATTATTTCCTTCTTTGCAGAGTGCAGCAGCAAACCTTTCATGCACTGGCTTTCTGGTTTATCTGCCATTTGTCTATCATTTACAAAATGGAGCAACTATGAACATTACTGCCACTGTGCTGCCAGTTAATCACTCCACTAGCCCTTCTTTCCAATAAACAGCAGCAAATGTTTCTTGTCACTGGGTTGCCAGTTTCTCTGCCATCATTCCCTCCTTTGAAAAATATAACAGTTAATTTTTCTGGCATTGAGAGAGCAGTTTTCTATTATCATTCCCTCATTTGCAAATTTAGTATTTAGTATTTATTAGTATTTATTTATTTATTGTCATTGTCAGAGAACAATGAAATTGCATTTGGGACATTTGCAGCAGCAGTCCTGTTGGGACCGGGGTACCAGGGCAACTTCCAATAACACATGGCTAAGTTTTACAGCTCAAGGTCCTTCTTTACAACCATATGGTCTTCATTCCTCCAAAGCTTCAGTTCAGAGTCAAGCCATGTCGCTATGTGATTAGGGTTCTCTCATCATCCGGAATTTCCTTTGATCTCTTCTCACACCATTCATTCCTAATTTTCTCAGCTCATCTGGTCCACTCAGCGGAATCCTTGACCACCCTATTGAGGCATGGGTCACTTATCATTGCAAGCCTGCCTACACAGTAAAAAACCAAGTGTCAATTTTACACTTACAGAGTTGATTTTAACTCTGCTTCAGATAACATTTGGTCCCACTCAAAATTAGAGTTAAATTTACTCTATGGCCAGTGTTAACTTTTCAGTGTTAATTGTACTCAATTTAGTGTCAAAATTAACAACAAAATGTGTAAAAATATTTAACACTGAGGGTTATTCACACTGTTCAGAGTAATTTGATTACACTTTATAGAGCTATTTTTACTCCAAATTTAGTTTAATAATAACGCTCTATATTACTAAATAACTGTGATCTATCCTCCATTATGGAAATAACAACAAATATACAGGTTAAAGTAACAGCATTTATTATGTTTCTCATTTCAGTGTCATTTAATTAACGTAACAAACCTTTAACTGTATGATGTACCAAAGACATAATGGGCCCTAAAGAGTTCATCAAGGGCTCCTACTGAACCTGTAGCTTTACATGGAAGTGCATGATTCTCAATCACAATGAAGGTGTGAATGCTGCTTCTTGTGGATCCCTGAGTAAGAAGGTAGGGCTGACTGCTTTGGGTGATGTTGTCTAGATGCTGCTGTACACTGGTTCCAGCCTACAACAACACATTAAACAACAGTATTAAGTGACTATCCTCTGACAGTAGATTAGCTCAACTCACTGTCCATGAAAATAAAGGTGATGGAAAGTATATTTTAAACAACATACCTTTGGGAATTTGATGAGGTTATTGTCATGTCAGCCTCAAGTATGTTTCTCATCCGTCTTCTGGTTGCATCTCTCAGAGATTTGGTTTTTCCATACTCTTAAACTTTTCTACAAAATAGAAACATTACTTAATATTACTTAACATGTCATTAACATTGCTATCAGTTAATTTACACAAAATACATATTTCTTACTAAATAATGAGCAAAACTCAAAAGTAGTGTATGCCTTTGGCATTTGCTTAAAATAATATAAACTAATAAAGTTAACTTTATGGTAATGTTACCCACTTTTTCTGAAAGTACGTTCGCTTATGTAAGCTAATTAGCGATTATTAGCTTACTGATAAATAGTAATTTAGTTGTTCAAACTGTGCGATTTGACATGTGACAATGATATTATTTAGACAGCATTTAGAAGAAATACATAGTTAAAATGTTTTAGGTTCATATTAACGCAGTGAGAAGATAACGAACATCTGAACTTTTAGCAACTGCTAGCATGTAGCTACTGGAATGTCATTAAACCTATGGGTAAATGCTGCTAACATGTCCTCACTCGACATCAGTGAAACTATAAAGAGCTATTTAGTTTAAAAATACCTTTTAAACAATGTTACCAGTATGGGAATGTTAACTTCACTTACCTGACGTTGGCAGCTCTTCGGAGAAAATTCCCTGCGTATTAGAGCTCTGAGGCCGCACACGCCTGCGGACTGGTAATAATCCACTGTGTGGAGTTAAGTCTTCACTGCGTGACTAACAAAATTTACACTGACTTTTAACTCTGATGTTAGAGCTGGTTTACTCCTCATAGAGTTGTAAATACTCTATCTAGGTTAAAATAGGTTTACTCTGAAATATTGACACTCCATTTTTTACTGTGTACCAGTTATATTTTTGCAACCATCTTTGACCTTAGTAATGCACAGTCATTACTGCTTCATCCATTGAAAATGCTGTCAACCCTAAAATGAGGATGTTAGCCAAGCTAGTGGAGATATTTCATTGGTAGTATTAAAAACAGTCACTAGCTGAGGCTGATTCAGATATACACTAACTGTATATTATAATGATGATCTGATGGTGGCAGTACAGGTGAAATCAGAACCACTCAAATCATTTCAGTACATTTCATTAGTAATGGTCAACGTTTTTCAGTCTGAAACAAAGATCTGCATAAAATGACAAAAATATACCCAATACTGAAATTTATTTGTGCAGAGCTGATGAAATGTCACAGCAAGAGATTCTTTGAGTAACACTATGATTTTCTGTAAGTTGTGGAGAACAAGACCAATAATTCTGCGGTCTACTATGTAGTGTTGCAACCAACTAAAAATATTTAACTTAACAATGATGCCTAGGCCTAACCCACGGAGAAAGTCTGAGCTGTATTATGATAAACTTTTATGTTTTATTGGATTGCACTCTGGGTTATTATGACCATGGGAAGGGGTTAGACACAAGTTTCCTCCCTTGCAGCCTCAATAAAGTTTTCTCACTGACTTCTTCTGAGACAGGCTGTATTTGATTAAGAGGTGTGACTCTGACTAAATGCACATGTTGTGTGAGCAGTGATAGTTGTTCTAGCTGAAGGTTCTATTCAAACTTCTGTTGTGATATCTGACAAGAAACCCAGATTAAAACAGCAGGCTCTTCTACAGCTGGAAATAAGCACAGCTGCGCAGTCCGAACAACACCAGAGTAATCTATGCAATGACCAAATATCAACAGTAACTGCAGTCGTGCTCACAACCAGTCACTGGATATCGTCAAATGTCACTATTATCGGTCCTTTCTGTACCTGTTGGGTGTTATACAGTTAGACGATTAACACAGTAATGGCTTCTACAAACAAGAAGACACTAGCAGCAATGTGATAAATGGAGAAGCTCATAGACTTGCATGATAGCAGTTAGTAAAATGTTCAATTCTAACGAGATGACTGTGAAAGCAAAAGCATAGTGTTGACTTCTATGTGAGAAACAGACAAAACATTGAAGTGTGACCTTCATAACCAGATCCTGGAATGTCCTCCAGTGATTTTTTTAAAGATTTTATGGGACTTTTTTTTAATGATTTAATAATGATTTAAGGATATTTTATTGACATGAATGATTACTTAAGAATTGTTCTGAATTTCTGTATAAGGACATATATGTCTTGATGCATGCTCAATCATCCAGGTAAGTCAGTCCCAAAAGATTGATTCTCTTGATCTGGATGTAGCGTTTTCAGTGGGATAACATCACTCATTCATGTGACTTCTTCAGTCTCAGCTGACTGCAGGTTATGAGGTGCCGTAAGGGACATTATTACTGAAACACTCTCACGCACACTACTGAAATTTTATCTCCCACACACACTACTGAAACGCTCTCACACACTCCACTGAAAACCAAGGCATTTCAGTTGAACAGGAAGTTGTTTCCTGACAAGGAAACTGAAGGAAAAACTGGTAGATATCTTGATCAGGATTTTATTTACATCAAAATCACATTTCAAAATAAAGTCTAATCCTCCTATTTTATTAAACAAGGATCATGGGATGTGGAACCACATAGAGTCTGCCTGTGACAGACAGGATTTTAACTATTTAATTCTAAGGGTGCCAACCATAGATTCAAATTCTGGAGCTTTGATACCACCTTTATTGTATTCCTTCATAAGCTGAGATCTTTCAATGCAATGGGTTTTATTCCTCCACAAAAATTCGAAAATAACTGTGTTAGCCTTATTAATGTTTTTAGAGGAGATATATAGAGAGTGGCAAGGATAAATCAATTTGGAGATGCCTTTAGCTTTAGATAGGATGTTTCTGCCAAAGATAGTGAGGTCTCTGGTTAACCAGTGGCTAAGTGAGTTCTTCATCTCCATGTTACAGTTAGCAGAGAATACACTAATATTTCTAATTAGGTTTTTAGATATTATCAGCCCTATATATTTAAATTTAGATTCAACTCTAACCGAAGCTATTGAGGATTCAGAGCTTGCATGAATCGGGAGTAGTTCACATTTTTTCATATTAAGAGATAAACCATAAGCTTTAGAGAAAATTGAGTTTTCTCTACCACTGATTTATCTTTCAAAAAAATAGATGTATCATCTGCGAATTGACTTATTTTGAAGTCTTTATCAAAAATTGAAATTCCTTGTATGTCATTAGAGTTCTTGATCAATAGTGTTAACAGTTTGGTTGCCAATATAAAAAGCTTAGGGGAAATAGGACATCCTTGCCAAATTCCGTGTTGCACCTTGAATCCATTTCTGGATTCAAGGATGCTAATATATATGGTAAGTAAGTATGTTAAGTAATGCGGCTGCTTCACTTAGGCTACTAGCACAGCGGTCCCCAATCCCCGGGCCCTGGACTGGTACTGGTCTGTGAGTCGTTTGGTACTGGCCGCAAGAGTTGAGGCTCCGGTTTGACATTTATGGTTTTCAGGGTTTTTATAATTTTTTATCATTATTTTTATATCGTTTATATTGTTAACTCTGTTTCCCTGGGTCTTTTTCCATGTGTTATGAACAGAGATGGGCAGTAGCGTTACTGTAATCTGATTACTTTTTTCAAGTAACGAGTAAAGTAAGGGATTACTATTGCAAAAACGGTAATTAGATTACCGTTACTTTCCCGTAGTAACGCTGCGTTACTAAAACCGTGATTTTTTTTTTTGCGAGAATGTCTCACGACAGTGACGTAAGCGAGTGCGCCGTTAGTGACAACAGCTGTGTGCAGATCAACAATGGATCACATATCGATTGTGGGAGAGAGTATGAGCGTGCAGCGTTTAAAGCGTGGAAGTACTGACCTTACTTTGAGTTTGATTCCATAAAAAGTGACAAAAACATTAGCGTCCATCGTGCGTGGGAAGAAAACTTCTTTTTACAGCGAAAAAAAAACCCTAAACTTCCAAGCAAGCACCGAGTGCGCAACGACGTAATGGGAAACTCACAGAGAAACTCGCGGATTCTTCAACTGACCACGGCACACCTGCACCAGGGTAAATGGTAAATGGCCTGTATTTATATAGCGCTTTACTAGTCCCTAAGGACCCCAAAGCGCTTTACATATCCAGTCATCCACCCATTCACACACACATTCACACACTGGTGATGGCAAGCTACATTGTAGCCACAGCCACCCTGGGGCGCACTGACAGAGGCGAGGCTGCCGGACACTGGCGCCACCGGGCCCTCTGACCACCACCAGTAGGCAACGGGTGAAGTGTCTTGCCCAAGGACACAATGACCGAGACTGTCCAAGCCGAGGCTCGAACCGGCAACCTTCCGATTACAAGGCGAACTCCCAACTCTTGAGCCACGATCGCCTCGTGGTAAACCTCCGCCTACCGCAGTCCTGCTTTACAGGTGAAAATAGAGCAACAGGACCGCTGAGTCTTTGACTTTATTTATTTTCTGCTGTGTTTTACTTGCATCTATTTGAAAGAGTGAGTGTAAACACAAAAAAATATTTTATTTTATGTGCTGGAATGTGTAGAAAATAGGTTTAAATGTTAAACTAATTTATTAAACTCAGAGAATGTTGCATGTAATTAAATTTTTGCTTGATGCATAAAGTTAAAAGATTAAAACTGATAAAACAAGTTAAAAAAAAGAGACTTTTCCATTTGATTACATTTTGTATGATGGATTATGTAGAAAAAGTAGAATTGGGCTGAAAGATCTATCGCTTTATCGCTTTATTAAATCGTGTTTTTAAAAAGTAACTAAGTAACTAAGTAATTAATTACTTTTGAAAATAAATCTTCTTTTTTTGGTACCGGTACTGGTTTTATTTTATTGTATTTATCCGCGACACCTTAAAGGCCGATCCGTGAAAATATTGTCAGCCATAAATGGTCCGTGGTGCAAAAAAAGGTTGGGGACTGCTGTACTAGCAGGTTGCTGAGTAGACATCCTTGTAGTGGTTTGAAATGTACCACTTTTTCCGTTAGTTTCCTTGTCAGAAAAAAACCTGTTCAGCTGAAATGCCTCCGGTTTCAGTGGAGTGCGTGAGTGCATTTCAGTAGTTTGTGTGAGAGCGTTTCAGTAGTGTGTGTGACTCTATATCAGTAGTGTGTGTGAGAGCATTTCAATAGTGTGTGTGTGAGAGCATTATGCCGATGACACCCAGCTACATTTCTACTAAACCCAATTCATCCCTCCCACCTACCTCCCTCTCAAACTGTCTTATTGAGATTAGATCCTAGTTCTCCTCCAATTTTCTCAAACTCAACAGTAATAAAACTGAAGTTTTACTTCTTGGTACACCATCTACCTTAACCAAATCCCACAGTTTTTCCATTAACATTGAAAATTCTCCTACCCTTCCCTCCCCTCAGGTTAAGAGTTTGGGTGTCATACTTGATAATACTCTTTCATTCCAGTCTCACATTAATTACATAACCCGGTCTGCATACTTCCACTTACGTAATATTAACCAACTCCGTCCCTTCCTTACTCTCCATGCTGCTGCCATCCTTGTCCATAGTCTTATTTCGTCCCATATTGATTACTGCAATTCCCTCCTATTTGGTCTCCCTAAAAGGTCCCTTCATAAACTCCAACTTCTTCAAAATTCTGCAGCACGGGTCATAACCCGTACTCTGTTAAGAGCTCATATTACCCCAGTTCTTCAACAGCTTCACTGGTTGCCCATAGAAGCCAGGATAAATTTTAAAATCTTGCTTCTTATATAGTGTATCCATAAATCCTTCATATTTGTGTGACCTGCTGCATATCACCACTGTTTCCCGCCCTCTCAGATCCTCATCTAATATTCATCTTACTGTTCCGTCCTCACGCCTTATTACTATGGGGAACAGAGCTTTCAGTCGCTCTGCTCCTCGGCTCTGGAACTCTCTTCCTCCAGCCATAAGAAATATTGACTCCCTTTCTGTATTTAAGTCACAGCTCAAAACACATGTGTTTAAACTGGTTTATTCGCTTTAGTGCTGATTTTATCTGTTGTCAAGCTCTGTTTTGCAATTTTAACTTATTTTATGTATTTTATGACTATTGTTCCTTTTTTTTGTTCTTTGTAAGGTGACCTTGGGTTTCTGAAAGGCGCCCCAAATAAAAAAAAAAATGCATTATATCAGTAGTGTGTGTGTGAGAGATAAAATTTTGGTAGTGTGTGTGTGAGAGCATTTTAGTAATAATATCCCTTACGGCACCTCATAGCAGGTTTCCCCAACCTTATAAATAGTACATTTGCATAATGACTGAAACTAGCACCACTGACAAACAATAGGGCATGAGGTCAAGCAAATTGTCCTGACCATTGTCATGATCAATGACAATTTATCAATGGCATGAGTACCATTCACAGAGAGTTGGGGAATGGCTGTAATCACAACATTGTTAGATGGAGAATGATGTACCCTCAGGGCCCCTCCTCAATTCAGAGATGGTCTTGTCCTTTTCACGTAAATGACCTCCTTGACTTCAGCTTGACTCAAACCAGATTGACTCTCTGTCCAGGGTGTGTACATCTTTATCATTGAAAGAGTGTCCACTGGCCTGTAGGTGTAGACTTTGGATGCCTGGGCTGACAAGTTAGCTGTTCTGTGTCGTGCCATCCGCTTAGCCAGATTTATAGATGTATGTAATGTATGGATGTATTTATGGATGTACAATGATTGCAGCAGTTAAATACCGTCCTTCCTGCCATATCATAACAACTGTTCATAACTACTAATTAGAATCGATTCAACATTAATTAACATAAAAAACATTAAACATTAACATGTCTGTGAAGGTTCTAAGTCATCCAGGTCATTGTAGTCAAAGGAGCTTGCAAAGAAAAGCGTCTGGACTTCTTTAAGTTGCTTGAAGACGTTTCACCTCTCATCCGAGAAGCTTCTTCAGTTCTAAGGTCAAATGGTGGGGAGTCCCAGATTTAAACCTAGTGGGAGTATCCCCCCGCAGAAGGACAAAAAGGACCCCCTGATGATCCTCTAATCGCCTGAGCCACACCCAGTTTCATACCTTGAAACAACAGTTCTAAGACCAGTTGGTGGAGAGTCGCAGATTTAAGCACTAATGGAACTGTCGCTTAATCCAATTTCGATCATCTGCTTACTGACATTTGCCAAGTTATGAAAATGGGTGTGGGTCATTATCAGCTAAGGTTCTGGATGAACCCATTGTGAGACCTTGCCCCACCCTATCGTGTGACTTACTGAGATCAAATGTCTCAATTGACTAGCTTGACACACATCCTCACTTTAGGTTTGGCAACATTTTTTTAGTAGATAAATGTAAATGGCTTAAACATGAATGAGCTGCAGTTTGAAGAAAGGTTTTGAGGGGATGGGTGGTGGCTCCCAGGCCTGGCAGATCTTGATGTACTACTGAGAAGTGAAGAAGTGAAAGAATGGAAAAGGGTCAGGGAGGGTAAGGTATGGAAATGAGAACGAACAGCTTGTAGAACTGGGTGGTCATATATAGATAACAACTGGAAGGGGCATGTTTCGAGGCGTGGTGCTGCTCCTGAAATTCACATAATTTATCTCCAATTCACTAGCTGGGCCAACGTCTTCATGTTAGAGTTGAAAGCATAAGTATAATAAGTACATATAGGCAAATGGCTTAAACATGAATGAGCTGCGGCTTGGGGAAAGCCCTGAAGGGAACTGGTGCCAGCTTTTGGTGTGTCAGATCCCAAAGAAGGCATCCCTTAGAAGTACAGGGTGGGCCATTTATATGGATACACCGTAATAAAATGGGAATGGTTGATCATATTAAAGTCCTGTTTGTGGCACATTAGTATATGTGAGGGGGCAAACTCCTTAAGATGGTTGGTGACCATGGTGGCCATTTAGAAGTCGGCCATCTTGGATACAACTTTTGTTTTTTCAATAGGAAGAGGGCCATGTCACACATCAAACTTATTGGTAATGTCACAAGAAAAACAATGGTGTGCTTGGTTTCAACGTAACTTTATTCTTTCATGAGTTATTTACAAGTTTCTGACCACTTATAAAATGTGTTCATTGTGCTGCCCATTGTGTTGGATTGTCAATGGAACCCTCTTCTCCCACTCTTCACACACTGATAGCAACAGTGTAGTTTCAGGTGCTGCACATCTCGTATCGTCACACCATAGACAATTGCCTTCAGATGACCCCAAAGATAAAAGTCTAAGGGGATCAGATTGGGAGACCTTAGGGGCCATTCAACTGGCCCACGACGACCAATCCACTTCCCAGGAAATTGTTCATCTAGGAATGCTCAAACCTGGCACCCATAATGTGGTGGTGCACCAGCTTGCTGGAAAAACTCAGGGAACGTGCCAGCTTCAGTGCATAAAGAGGGAAACACATCATCATGTAGCAATTTCAAATATCCAGTGGCCTTGAGGTCTCCAATGATGAAGAATGGACCCACCATCGTTGTACCCCATATACCACACCATACCATCACTTTTGTTGATCCAACAGTCTTGGAGGGATCCATCCAATGTGGGTTAGTGTCAGACCAATAGCGGTGGTTTTGTTTGTTAACTTCACCATTCACATAAAATTTTGCCTCATCACTGAACAAAATCTTCTGCGTGAACTGAGGGTCCTGTTCCAATTTTTGTTTTGCCCATTCTGCAAATTCTGTGCGCTGATCTGGGTCATCCTCGTTGAGATGCTGCAGTAGCTGGAGTTTGTAAGGGTGTCATTTGTGAGTAGTTAATATCTGCCGAAGGGATGTTCGACTAATACCACTCTCCAGTGACATGCGACGAGTGCTACGCTGTGGGCTCTTGCTAAATGAAGCTAGGACAGCCACTGATGTTTCTTCATTAGTGACAGTTTTCTTGCATCCACATTTTAGCAAATCCAACACTGAACCAGTTTCACGAAACTTAGCAAGCAGTTTGCTAACTGTAGCATGGGAGATGGGTGGTCTCAGAGGGTGTCTTGCATTGAAATCTGCTGCAATGACCCGGTTACTGCGTTCACCAGAAATCAACACAATTTTGATCCACTCCTCACGTGTTAACCTCTTCGACATGTCAATGGCTTAGAACAAAGAGAAACTTGTAAATAACTCATGAAAGAATAAAGTTACGTTGAAACCAAGCACACCATTGTTTTTCTTGTGACATTACCAATAAGTTTGATGTGTGACATGGCCCTCTTCCTATTGTAAAAACAAAAGTTGTATCCAAGATGGCCGACTTCTAAATGACCAACATGGTCACCAACCATCTTGAGGAGTTTGCCCCCTCACATATACTAATGTGCCACAAACAGGACTTTAATATGACCAACCATTCCCATTTTATTATGGTGTATCCATATAAATGGCCCACCCTGTAGTAGTAACTGTGTTATGAAGGTCTAAAGATATCTGCACTAACCGGTAGGCAGGCTAGCGAAGATAAGTAGCCCATGGCCTCAATAAGGTGATTGAGAATTCCATAGAGTAGAGTGGATGAGCTTGGAAAATTTGAAATAAATGGCAAGAGAAGAGATCAAAGGATATTCCGGACAACAAAAGACCTTGATAGATGATCGAGGGTAACCCTTGATCAGGTAGCGACGTGGCTTGACTCTGAACACTGGTCACTATATTCTTCATTTCCAGTTAATACTTGTACAGCTGCTGTTATTGTGTATATATTTATTTATATTTCTTCATACATTCTTATATAGTTCTATATTGTGTATTAATTTATATATTTTATCTTATTCTTTCCCAGTTAAATTTACCCTTCATTCTAATTTGTGTTGTACAGTTATTTCCTTTTTAACCTTAATTTATATTTTATTCCTTCCTAGTAAAATTTACCCTTTTTAATTTTTCATATTTATTTCCTATCTTATTCATAGCCTTTTCCTTTTTTGTTTTCTTTAGGTCACGAGCAGTTGTCCAAGCATTTCACTGCATATCGTACTGTGTATGACTGTGTACGTGACAAATAAAATTTGAATTTGAACTGATTAGAGGAGAACCTCTTTCCATAAAGATAACCCACAAAACTGGCAGAGAGCCAAGTATAATGTCACAGTATGCAGAAGCAGACTGTATGTATTGTGAATAGTGGAGCCAAATGCAGAAACAAAGGAACGTGGATCAAAACTTGAATTAACAAAAAGCGAGATGTTTAATATGGCTGATGGAGAAATACAAAGCAATGCACAAGGCAAACAAAGACGAGACTAAACAATAACCGGGAAAGCTAAAAATAAACATAAAACCCTAAACATGAAACTTCATGTGGATACAAAGATACCTGTAACATGGAGACATGGCGCAAAACAGAACAGATGACCTGACACTGAGCAAAGGAGGACAAAGGGCTAAATACACCAAAGGGTAATGAGGGAAGTGGAAACAAGGGAAGTGAAAACAGCTGATTAGAGTGAACATAGTGACACCACAGGGGAAGCAAAACTAAACACAATGATCATGAGACCTTATAAAAATAAAACAAGAAACAATGAGAGACTTAGACATGGCACACAAACTTGACAACATGGAGTATGCAGACAAGAAACACATGACATATTGACACTGAAGACAAGAAAAGACTTATAAATCAGGAGTTATAGAAGAAGTAAAACTAGAAAAAAACTCAACTAATCTTAACTAATAGTGGCAACACAAGAACATAAGATATAGAAATAGAAAACAAATTCAAAACTGCTGGGTCACAGACCCAGCCCCTGACATACAATTCCACCAAGCGGCTGAACCTCATAGAAGATGATAATGCCATTTTTGATGTTGTCAGAACCACAAGTCACCTTTGAGAGCTGTCTTGAATAACTGTGTCAAGGAGGGAGGGTTTAGATGGCGCTAGTGAAAGCACATGAGAAGTGAAGGATCGCCTTGAGGAATTATGTGCACGGTGGTGTCGGGGGTCTGGGTCTGTGACCCAGCATTTTGAGATTATAGTCCTTTTGTGAACTCATTGTGTTTGGAATGTTTTAGTTTTTATTAGTTAGTATTTAGGTATTCTTTGCTGTGGCTGAATACTATTACATACACTTCTGATACTACTTCCTCAACAATTCCTAGTACACCTAAACCTTTCACTACACCTTTTACAACTACTACAATAGTATTTTGTTGGTTTAAAGCTTACATTTGGAATTTTAAAATTGATTTTATGTGATCACTAACAGCTCAGTTTTTTGTTTTGCAAAAGGGGACTCTGACAGTTTTATAGCCAACAGAATTCAGCTGAACACAAACGCAACACAGGTTGTCGTGGGAAACGGTTTCGTAGCTGATGCCCTTATTTGCATACAATTCCCAAAAGGTGAGTTTTCTGCATTTCCACTTACTGCATTCCTGGGAGAGAACAACAGAACTTTTGAAGAAGCTCATTGTATTAGTAAGGGGTATTTATAAGAGAGCTGTTTTAGTTTGTTATTAGTAAAAAGCTTCAAATTTCAACTAGTTTTTACTAACTACAGTGGATTTCTTTTTCTTATATTAGGCGAAGGTGTCAGAGGCCATCAGACAGATTCAAACCTCTCTCTGGGTTTCGTTCTCTATCAGAACGATCGTTTCTTCCGTTCAAAACTCTACATGAGGCGACGGGCCACCATCAGGGTCCTGTCAGCGAGTGTCAGAGGGCAGGAACCCAACATGGTGCCACAACATGTGGAGATGCTATTCAGGCCAATAGTAAGAAATTCAGTATTTCTATGATAATTAAAGTGTGATAACATTTATTGACTACTATTTTTTTTTCTCTAGCTATGAGTTTGGTATTTCCTGGGTATCTCAGGAGGATTGCTTTAAGTCCAAATGTGTGTTTCTAAACCACATAACTTCCTTATACATGAAATAAGTTGTTTTTTTTTTCACTTCAAGCACTGTCATTGTCTCACAAAGACGTAAACACACAGCGCGGACCCGCGGATCAGAATCAGTGAGATGTCGCCTTTCTCAGCTGACGGCACGGACACGGTCGGGGCTGAAAGCCGACTGCTCGCTGATTCTGATCTGTTGGTGGGTCCGCGCTTTGTGTTTACGCCCTTTTTTCGCTGATTCTAAAGCTGTTGGTTTTATCTCTCTCCAAACAATATTGACCGAACCAGCAGCAAAAGAAGATCCAAACTACGCTTCACATAAACATCGTCATGAATTCTCTCTGACTTTTACTGTTTTGCTTCCACCACAATAAAATCACACTTCATGCACAGCTCTCTCTCTCTCTCTCTCTCTCTCTCTGTAGTTCAAGAACAGTTTCCCGTCTAAAAATCTGTTTTCTTCATTATTTGCTTGCTTGCTATCACAAGACTACCGTTGTTTGCAGCGCTGTCGGCCGCTGTTTTTTTTTCTTTTCGTTTTACATACTTCCGAAAAGAAAACCTAATTTCTGCTGTTCAATACTGAACAAATGTAAACTTTTTAAAATTATGCAAAATGCAAAACGCTTAGCCGTGTCTCTAATAAAACCGCTGTAACGTCATATGTTGATTAATGGTTTTCTTGCATTTTTGATGTACTGCAGGATATTTTTATAAAATCCCAGGCCAGGAAAACCACCTTCATGTTTTTCTGTGTTTTATCTTCAGCTATTTTGACACAAAGGCATCTGCTGTGATGCTCACACCTTTGATAAAGTCATGCGTGTGTCAGCTTCCTTTTCATAGATACAAAAATATGTAAATGTACTGATCTGAATTATAATATTTCTGACTGTCAAAATTTCCCAGATTCAAATCTAATTGAATTGAATTGAATCGAATTGAATCGAATCGTGGATTGAATCGATTCGGGACCTTGTGAATCGGAAACGAATCGATTCTAGAAATCAGTGACGATACCCAGCCCTAGTTATAATTATAGAAGTTATAGTATATTATATATAAACATGCCTGTCCGCTGGTTTATTACATAATCACGTGGAGGAAGGGGCACAGCTCAGCACAAGCATAATCCCAATCCATTGTGTTGTACATTGTTATCTCTCTCTCTCGATAGATAGATAGATAGATAGATAGATAGATAGATAGATAGATATTATTAGTAAAAAACATCAAGCAATCTAAAAAAAAAAAAAGGAACACGCCATAGCACATGTTTAAAAAAAGTAAGGATCATTCATCACAGTGATTTACTATTAACACAGACATAACATTATTTTTTACTAAAAAATACATTTTCAAATCACATCAACCTGATATCTGACAGAACTGTCACATGATTTTAAACAGAAGCTATTGGCTCAGTTCTGTAGAGTGGGAAATCATAATGAAGAAGTTCATTATTAGTTGTAGATTCAAGCTACTCTCCATATTTTTGGCCACCAGATGTCACCAAAGAGAATTGTTGGCCATCACTAGTGTTAAGTGAGTCTCATGTTAGTGTTATCGCTTTATGCGTTTACGTCCTTCCCTGCATCAAGCTGTGTGTCTGGATTCTGGGTCTCTGTTTCCTGTCATATTTTCATAGTCTCTTGACCAGTGTGCATTGGCTTGAGCTTTGCTTCCCCTGGCGTTAGTCAGATTTAGCTCACTTTTGAATTGAATTTGAATAATGTGATGGATGATTGTTACAAACAAACCCAGAATAGACACTTTGTAAATCAAAGTTGTAGATTTCTAAACCTGTGTGCTTCTGTTTTAGGACATCAATGGGACGTCTCTGTACGACTTCTCCTGTGTTTTCTGGAACTACATTCAGAAGGACTGGAGCACCAGTGGCTGCTCTAAAGGAAACACTTCAGATGGACTCATGAGATGTTTCTGTAACCACACCACCAACTTTGCTGCTCTCTGGGTGAGTATCACAAGTTTACAGGTTCACAGCTATAAGGCTGCAGCTTGCTTAACCTTGGTCATGAACTAGCTCCAAATGTAAACTATTTATATTTTATGGCATGATTAAATCCTGTTTGTTTTTCAGTCATACAGAGAGAACTACGAGTATGCGAAAGCTCTGGATGTGATCTCCATTGTGGGACTTTCTCTTTCTATTCTGGGTCTGGTTGTGACGATCATTTATCACATTAAAGAAAAGTAAGTTTGGGTTACTTCACAGATTAGAAATGACTTTAAATTATGTTGCATTTAAATTCTCTCATCACATTTACCACTCATCACTTCTAGTTGTTATTTCACAAACTGAAACTTGCTTGGATCCAACAAACAGTATAATTATAATAACAATAAGGATTGATTATTTTCTTATTTTATCTGACTAATTAAAGTCCTAAACTGGTAAAACTGGTGTCTGTAGAGTTTGTAATAAAAGCAGTATTTTAAATTCAGGAGAATTTTGGGAGGGATAATTGGAGTATGTTTTCCCATTTGTAAGACCTGAAAACCAGTAGTAATCAATAATTTTTTATTGTTTAAGGTTAGTTTGTTTAATTATGAAAATAATTATATTATCAGCTAAAAAGAAAAACATGTTTGATTGATTTTAAGCCTTAATATCAAAGAAAGAAGTTATATATAGAGAAAAATATCTATAATAAGAAATATTTTTCATTACATTTAAAGCAAAAAGATGTGCTTAAAACCAAATGATTTTGTTGACTGTACGGGCTTTACAAATGGGCTTACATTTTTATTTTTATTTTTCGTGTTTTCCTTTTAGAAATACAAAAGTTTAAAAATATTAAAACGTTGTTGTTTTTTTCTCTCTGTAGATTCTTCAGGAATACTCATGGGCAGCAAAGTAACCTGAATTCAAAGCTGGCTCTGCTGTGCATATACCTAAGCCTGCTGGCCTTCATCATCACCTTCCACTCTGGAGTCCAAAACTCCAGCAGACAGAATGACACTAAGGTGCAGGGTGATGATTTGACCAACGACCTCCTGAATTCTGATGAACACATAGAACCGGACCGTGGCTCGTGTACGGCTGTAGCAGCTCTGCTGCACTTCCTCCTGATGGCCACCTTCATGTGGAACAGTGTATACAGCACTCAACTGGTGCTGCTGGTCCGGTCAATGCGCCGCAGCCTGCCAACACACTGGACTCCACTGAGTGTGACTCTGGGATGGGGTAGGACATTCTGAAAGAAAACAAAAATGCCAAATTTGAAATATTTTTAAAAATGCATTAAAGCAACAAGGGTATAATTGGCTGTTTTTGACTACTTTAAATTTTACCTCTACATTTCACCTTTAAAAACGATTTGCTTTGCCTTGTTTGGTATCATTCTTTTCAGCACAACCTCGCATGTCTGAATTTACAGTTATGTTTCATTTTGACATACTGTATTAACACAATTGATCTAAAATCAGACAAAAAACTATTGAGGAAAAAACAGTGTCCACTGGCCTGTAGGTGTAAATAGACTGCAGAGTCCTGGCCTGATGAGGTAACTCTTTTGTGTTGTTCCATCCGCTTTGCCAGAGGTTGTTTGGTTTTCCTGATGTATAAATCCTGGCAATCCTCCTGGCACTTAACAGCGTACACAGTGTTACTCTTTCTGTGTCGGGGGACCTCGGTGTGGATTCTTGGTGTGGACCAATTTTTGGTGCAGCGTGTTTTGGTTTAAAAGCAACAGAGACATGGTGTTTGGAAAAAATGCGTCTCAACTGTTCCGATACTCCTGACACATACGGGATCACTACAGGCTTTTTCGCTTAGGCAGCGGTTGTCCTTCTCTCCTGGTTCGGCTGGAGCTTTCTTTAGGCGCCTTCCCAGCTTTGACAAAAGTCCAGCTGGGATAACCACATTTACTCAGGGCCTTCTTGATGTGGTGTTCTTCTGCTTCCCTGGCCGCTGTGTCAGTGGGGATGGTGTTCGCGCTGTGTTGTAGCATCCTGATGACACCCAGTTTATGCTCCAGTGGATGATGGGAGTCAAATCTTAAATACTGATCCGTATACATAGGTTTACGGTACACATCAGCTTTTAGATGTCCCTCATTACTGATGGAAATCTCACAGTCTAAGAAGGCTAGCCTGCCACTTTTCATATCCTCCCTGGTGAATTTGATGTGTCGGTCCACTAAGTTAATGTGATCTGTGAAATGTGGTACATCCTGAGATTTGTTTTTCACCCAGGTGTCATCCACATATCTGAACCAATGGCTTGGTGGTGTTCCAGCGTAGAATAACAAAGCCCTCTTTTCCACTGGGGAACCCATGGCACACCCATGTTTCTGCCCGTAGAATTGACCCTTGTATGTGAAGTAGGTGGAATGAAGACACAGTTTCAAAATCAAACACACTTGGTCGATGCTGAGAGCGGTCCTGTTGCTGAGGTTGGGATCATCCTGTAATCTCTTACGAACTATTGCCAACGCTTCAGTGACTGGGATGCAAGTGAAGAGAGATGTAACATGCCTCCATAATGACATCTCTCACCTTCTCAACAAAATCCAAGGTGTTCTGGATGTGGTGTTCAGAGTTGCCTACCAGCGGGTTGAGGATCGAGGCCAAAAACTTAGAGATGTTATAGGTGACCGAGTTGATCATACAATTGGTCTTAAAGGTGCCTCCTGTTTATGTATCTTCGGTAAACCATACAGACTTGGTGTAGATTCCCCTGGGTATAGCCTGTGTTATGAGGTCCATTCAATAGCATTGTCTTGTTCTAACTGCTTCAGACAGTCTATCACCATCTTCCTGTACCCGAATCCTTATTTGACTTATCTAAGAGTCTTAAATTTGGCACTGACAAATAACATCTATGTTTAATAATTCAAAATAAAAACTGAAGTGAGATGAAACATTTTCCAGTGATAAATCCTAAACCAAAACATAGTAAACCTACTCTTGAAGCTAACCAAAACAAAACTGATTTTAAAAGCAAACACTCTGCTGCAGGACAGATGGTGGTCTGCCTGTCTTCACCCCAGGGAAAAGGGTAAAGTCTTATGGGTCTAGGGGTGGATTGCCCTTTTGATGGCAATGGTACCTGGACCTGGGGTAGAGTGTGTTTGGGGAGTGTGTGTACAAATCAAATCAAATCACTTTTATTGTCACATCACATTTGCAGGTACACTGGTACAACAAATGTGAGTGAAATTCTTGTGTGCAAGCTTCACAAGCAACAGAGGTGTGCAAAATGCAATACAATAACATAAGAACAAGCAGAATATGAATATGTATGCTAAATATGTATATATACCTGTGTGTGTTTGTGTGCGCGTATGTGTGTGTATACATATATACAGTGGGGCAAAAAAGTATTTAGTCAGCCACCGATTGTGCAAGTTCCCCCACTTAAAATGATGACAGAGGTCAGTAATTTGCACCAGAGGTACACTTCAACTGTGAGAGACAGAATGTGAAAAAAAAATCCATGAATTCACATGGTAGGATTTGTAAAGAATTTATTCGTAAATTAGGGTGGAAAATAAGTATTTGGTCACCTCAAACAAGGAAAATCTCTGGCTCTCACAGACCTGTAACGTCTTCTGTAAGAAGCTTTTCTGTCCCCCACTCGTTACCTGTATGAATGGCACCTGTTTGAACTCATCATCTGTATAAAAGACACCTGTCCACAGCCTCAAACAGTCAGACTCCAAACTCCGCCATGGCCAAGACCAAAGAGCTTTCGAAGGACACCAGGAAAAGTATTGTAGACCTGCACCAGACTGGGAAGAGTGAATCTACAATAGGCAAGCAGCTTGGTGTGAAAAAATCAACTGTGGGAGCAATCATCAGAAAATGGAAGACATACAAGACCACTGATAATCTCCCTCGATCTGGGGCTCCACGCAAGATCTCATCCCGTGGGGTCAAAATGATCATGAGAACGGTGAGCAAAGATCCCAGAACCACACGGGGGGACCTGGTGAATGACCTGCAGAGAGCCGGGACCAAAGTAACAAAGGTCACCATCAGTAACACACTACAACGGCAGGGAATCAAATCCCGCAGTGCCAGACGTGTTCCGCTGCTGAAGCCAGTGCATGTCCAGGCCCGTCTGAAGTTTGCCAGAGAGCACATGGATGATACAGCAGAGGATTGGGAGAATGTCATGTGGTCAGATGAAACCAAAGTAGAACTTTTTGGTATAAACTCAACTCGTCGTGTTTGGAGGAAGAAGAATACTGAGTTGCATCCCAAGAACACCATACCTACTGTGAAGCATGGGGGTGGAAACATCATGCTATGGGGCTGTTTTTCTGCCAAGGGGACAGGACGACTGATCCGTGTTAAGGACAGAATGAATGGGGCCATGTATCGTGAGATTTTGAGCCAAAACCTCCTTCCATCAGTGAGAACTTTGAAGATGAAACGAGGCTGGGTCTTCCAACATGACAATGATCCAAAACACACCGCCCGGGCAACAAAGGAGTGGCTCCGTAAGATGCATTTGAAAGTCCTGGAGTGGCCTAGCCAGTCTCCAGACCTCAACCCCATAGAAAATCTGTGGCGGGAGTTGAAAGTCCGTGTTGCTCTGCGACAGCCCCAAAACATCACTGCTCTCGAGAAGATCTGCATGGAGGAATGGGCCAAAATACCAGCTACTGTGTGTGCAAACCTGGTAAAGACCTATAGTAAACGTTTGACCTCTGTTATTGCCAACAAAGGTTATGTTACAAAGTATTGAGTTGTATTTTTGTTATTGACCAAATACTTATTTTCCACCCTGATTTACGAATAAATTCTTTACAAATCCTACCATGTGGATTCATGGATTTTTTTTTCACATTCTGTCTCTCACAGTTGAAGTGTACCTCTGGTGCAAATTACTGACCTCTGTCATCATTTTAAGTGGGGGAACTTGCACAATCGGTGGCTGACTAAATACTTTTTTGCCCCACTGTATATATCATTAAATAGAAATAAACATAAACAGAGGTCGGTTGTTGGAAATGTGCAAAATAAGTGGCATTTGTCTACAGTATGATGTGCATAATGTTGGAGTTCCAGTAAGTGAAGGTGAGGTGTCTATGAAGTGTTCAACAGTCTGATGGCCTGATGGAAAAAGCTGTCTGTCAGTCTGCTGGTTCAGGACCGGATACTGCATTACCTCCTGCCTGATGGAAGTAGTTTGAGCAGCTTATGGCTGGGGTGACTGGAGTCTTTGATGATCCTCCCCACTTTCCTCAGGCACCGCTTCCTGTAGATGTCCTGGAGGGAGGGAAGCTCACCTCCAATTATCCCTTCCGCACACCGCACCACTCTCTGGAGAGCTTTGCGGTTGTAAGCGGTGCTGTTGCCATAACACGTGGTGATGCACTCCCTACAGATTGTTACATGGAGAAACCTTTTGAATACAAGCGCGCTCATGCACACAGGTGTTGACACAGGTGCTCACAGAAACAAACTATTTCTTTCTTGGCTGCTACCTCAAAGCACAGCGTGTGCTGTCATGCACTTGGTGCTGCTCAATAACATTCAATATTTAGTATTTACTGTTAGTTACACTTATCTAGGTTATTGCTGTAGTCTCCCTATTGTGTTGCTCTGTTTTTGCTTGTTTATTTTTTTCTTTCAACAGGTGATCCAGCAGATTTTTTTAATGTCTTCTCTCACTGTCCCTCTTCCCCTCTGTTTTTCTTTCCCTCCCTTTCTTTCTTTCTCCCTTTCCTATCCCCCAGTCATGTCTGTCCCATCTGTAATAACTTAAAGTAAAATGAAATAATAATAATAATAAACCAATAACAAAGGTAAATCAAGTGGACCAATACGGCAAAGCTAGAATGATCCACTTGGTACAATAAATCCGTGGGCATCTTTCTTAGCCTTTAGAAAATAATTCTGATTGCTAAAATACCAAAGAAGACATGCAAAAAAATAAAATAAAATAAATAAATAAATAAATCAAATCCAATCAAAACACCCCAAATAAAAGTTAGTTCTTTTTTCAATATTTACATAAAAATAATGAAAAAGTAATACATTTATAAAAAAAACAAAAAACAAAACATGAGTAAAAATGTTGACTTTAATATCTGGCCCACTTAAAATGTTGAATTTAAATCTATTTCAACTGCTGTTTTGATTTATTGTGTTCTGTTAGGAGTGCCAGCCTGTTTCATGGTCATCACACTGGCGGTGAGCTACAGGGTGGACAATCCTCTGGGATACAGACAAGAGGAATTGTGGGTAATCATTGCTGTGATCAATTCTATTTATTATTTATCTATTTAATATGTGCTTTGATTACCAGTTCAGTCATTGCCTTGTCCAAATGTTTTTGACATTTCTATGAAATTTGCCACATCACAGTTTAATTTATAGAACAGTTTATTGTTGAGGTGTGATGTGGCGTTAGCATACCAGAGTACTAAAATTTTACATCTTCAGTTATAAAGTATTTGTAAAGTTTTGATCAACATAGACAAAAAGTATTTTTCTTAATGCTTCTTTTATCCTCTCATTGCAGTTGTTGGCTGGCAGCGTTGGATAAGAAGCAACAGTTCAACTTTGGGAAGCCAATGTTTTGGGCTTTCCTTCTTCCTATCGGTCTGATCCTGATTTACAATATCGTCCTGTTGGTTCTCACCTCCATGGCCACGTGCAAAGTTGATACCAGACTGACCAGGTAACATCTAACGCTGCTGTCGTCCTCTCACTGCTGACTTCAAGCTAATTACAAATGATTCCATGAAGAAAGAAAAAGTCAGAATATTAGTGGGCTTTTGAGTATAGACTCATGAAATACAAAATTTGCAAATACTTGGTTTTTTTAAATTGTTTAAAAAAACATGACACAAAGTTTTTTTTACTTTCATATTAAGTTGATATTTTCAATATTTTTTCAAAATAGTAACATTGAAGAAATATATGAATACACAATTTTAAGGAAAAGAAATGTTTTTAAATGTTTGTAAACAATACCACTATAATGTTCCATTTTTGTTTTCAGAAAATGTATATTAATGCATTAACTGCATCTTAATAGGCATGATGTAAAAACTTCCACAGATGAATCATTTCTGCCATGCTTCAATTTGGGTTTTAACTTTTTCTGTTTTTACAGCAGCAACAAGAAGTCGTCTTTAAGGAGTAGGTTCCTCATCAGTTTGTCTCTGGCGGTGTTACTCGGTCTGTCCTGGACTCTGGGATATTTCACTCTCCTTAATTCAGGAAAAGCATACCAGTTCTTCAGCATTTTGTTCTGCATCTGTACGACCACACAGGTATGACTCCTTCCACCATATTTTAGAACTGAGGTTTCATGAGCTTCTCAGACTTCAGATAAACACATAAATTACAAAAAAAAACAAAAAAACAAAACAAACGAGAGGTAATTGTTGAAAGTTTCTTTAAACGTGTTTCTTCCACAGGAATTTTTTTTTAGAAATATATTATATATAGTGCCAACTTGATCCCCTAAATAGCAATAGGTTGATGAACGGTCCTGACACATCAGAGTTTCTTTGAAGTTAGCAACTGACTGTGAGTTGCTGCAAATCTGGTCCCCATCTTCAAAGCAGCAATTTCAAAGGCAATGCAACTGCACACGGATTTACTGCACATGGAGGCAACCATTTTTGTTGCACTGGGATGTCCAACTGTTCTTCTTCTTTAGTGCTAATGTAACATTAGGCAATCTGAAGTTGATAAAATGTATTATAAGAAAAAGCTGGTTTTATTAAATGTAATATTCTGAAAACATCTTAATGTATTTTGTAAAAAAAAAAATAACAGTAGTTTTTTAAAAGTCAAAATACTCCAAAAAATAAAACAGATATATTTCAAAAATAAACTATGACAGAAGCAAAGTGGTTCAAGTTCTACAAGAAGTGTGTAACTTTTGTTTATTTTTATATTTATTCTTATCAAGTAAAAATGAAAAAGCTAAAAGAATTTAAGAATTCCACCATCCTCATCATCTTCACATTCTGTCTTTTAGGGTTTACAGATTTTCATTCTCTTCACAGCCCGAAAACGGGCTTTCAGAGCCACAATTTCACGGTCCATGCAGTACATTTCCTCAGTCAACATCCCGCTCAACAGCAGACAGTACAATCTGCAGAGAAAGTGGAAGAACTGCAATATGAACCAATCAAAGACCTACAAGGATCTGAGTGACATCGAAGTGACCACCAGCAAAACCCTGTAGGACCTGAGGAGGATTTTTTTTCATGCAACAGGACAGAGATCCTAAGTCCAGCAGAAAATCTACAACAGTAAATCAAGCTGTTGCAATGGTTCAAAGTCCAGACTTTAAGTCGGCCAAAATTCCTCAAAGGTGATGTGAAGGATAGACAGTTGTTACTAAAAAATAGTGATTTAATTTTGTTTTTTTATTGCAATTATCAATGTTTTATGATTTCATGATTTATAAAGTGACGTGGAAGATTCCCATAATCTTTCGTCTTTTAAAACAAAAACAATTAAATTAAATTACTTTTACTGACTTTTACTTTCACTTGTGGAAACAAAGTGAAACCACTAACCTAATTTTTCAGTGTTCAAAGCTTAACGCAGAAAATGCAATTGAATCATTATTTTTGCTTTATTTTTAAAGATTGTTCATCTGTGTACATCTGCATCAGTTTAACAGCTTGATGTTTGCTATCAGTAGCTGATACTGTAACACATCCCTGGGGGCAGGGATAGCTCAGTAGGTAGAGTGGTTGCCCCATGATCGGAAGGTCGGGGGTTCGATTCCCCTTAACAGCTACCCTGAGGTACCCCTGAGCAAGGTACCGTCCCTACACACTGCTCCCCGGGCGCCCAATGGCTGCCCACTGCTTCACTGAGTGAATGGGTTAAATGCAGAGAGCAATTTCCCCACGGGGCTCAATAAAGTACAATAATGTACACATTCATTGGATATTTAAACCTGTGTATGTGTCTGCTGTCACTGATCCACTAGAGGGCACCCAACTTCCACACAGTTTGCTCTCAAACAGACAGCAGTAGGGAACCATTTCACATTCCTTATTACTGTTAATTTCCCCCATTTTTTTGTATATGCTTGATCTTTGCTTTGGTTGCGTCATCTCTTACTGTTTGTTTCAGTGTGTTCTGCATTATTTTAATTTGTGTGAAGTTTTATGTCTAAATCAGCATCAGCAATTCCAACATTTCTATTCAGCTAAATAAAAATGGAAGATTAAGAACTAAAACATATGCAAAGTCCATGTCCAATCTGTGTTTCTGAAACAAGAGCCTTTCTGTTTGAAAAGGCTGATGAGGGTCTTTAATGGCTTTAACAACCACATGTCCATGTTTTATTATCAGTCATTAGTGTTCTCCTGCCTAAACTTACAGTGTGGACCCTCAGTCTGAGGAAAGCTGCAACTCAGTGCTGAAAGTTCAGGAGGCTGAATCCTGATGCAAACCTTATGTTAAGATACAGCTTTAATATTTACAACGATTGAAGAAATGTGTGGAGATGAGCACAAAAATGGTGGAATAGTACTGTGAATAGTAGATGAATAATACTCCATAAATTCAGATGCAGTTATGAAAACTGTTTCCAGGGCTGAAGATTATAAAACATCCAACATGTGGGGAAACAACAGGTTTCCAGGAAGAAGCAGCAGCTGTTCATCCATCAGAGTGGCTGCAGCTGATCCAGAGTCACCTCTGATAAATCATTTTGGGAGGAATTAAAGAGTCCTTCAAATTAAATTAAAAAGGCTCTGTGGCGTCATAATGAAGGCAAAAAGAGTAAGGGTTCCTATTATTTCTTCTTGAAAAGTCACCAATTGATTCCTCATAATTCAACTTCTGCAAAATTCACATTTCCTTAGCTTTCCACAAAACGCATTAAAAACCACTTAACAGTTCCCAGATTCATGAAGAAGTAGAGGAAACTTAAAACAAGCCAAAGAGATTTAACAAAATAAGAAAGGTGTCTTTGCAAAGTTGTCAACAGACATTTGATAAAAGAATTAGTACCATCTGAAGAACCGAAACAAAGTTTTCCAACTAAACAATCATAATTTCTTTCTTACCATGTGAAAAGACTCATGAGTCTACAAGTCCAGTTGTAATCTGGAGCATTTTAATTTTAATTTCATTCACTGTTTTGGTTGAGTTAAGGAAAATATCTTCACCCATTTAAAAAACTGGCCTCTTCACAAGATTAAATATCTCAGACAGCTCAGTTTTTAACTCTTTGCTGTACAAAAATGAAATTTGATGACCTCCCCTTAATGACTCCTCAGTATATATCAGTAAAGATTTTGTTTGATTACCATTACAATTGGTTCTGGGCTTTTCCAAGGGTAGCCCTAGCAAGCTGCATAAGCAAAGATCACCCTCACCAACTTCTCATTTTGTTCTTGAAGAAGGGCTGAAATAAGGTAGAAATGACTCGGTTAAGAAAAGCTAAACGAGTAGCGAAAGCATTACAGTTATCAGAGTTATGCATCACAGAGGTCATGACAAAAGGGTACATTTTACATTACCTCCTGAGCTCCAGGCAACCAAAGTAGCTTATCTACTAATTATCTACTAATTGTAGGCAAGTTGCTCTCTGATGCATCCACTGGAGTGTGAATATTAGATAGAAAGCACTAAGTAGAAAAAGAATAGGTAAAGGTTCTTGTATCAATGAATGAATGTAGCATGTTCCATAAAGCACAGCATATACAATCCCAAGCACTGAGTGCTCAAGCAGAAAACAATATAGAAAAACAAGTCCATTCACCACACAATTTCTCAGACAACCACTAGGGGTGACACTCAAAATGTGACTATAGATTGCAAGATTATGCAAAACACTTGTTTATCTTTGTTTGTTTTTGTTTTTTTTAGAGAGGGCATTGTTGAAGAGCAGGGCTACAACAAGAAGGGAGTGTTAGTCAGTTTTAGAAGAATCATATGTCAAGTATCTGGCTGGTCATTCTCATTGTTGATGGGTAACTGGTTGTTTGCAGTGTGGTTGCTTTGACCATGGTGATTTTTGTCATGCATATGTCCAGAAAAAAAAGAGAACATGTTAGGCTGTGGATATGCTGCATTAAAAGCAGCATTTGCTACTAATATAATCCTGCTTGATACCACAAAAACAAGAATGTAGCCCAGATCTCAATGAGTTGGACAGAATGACCTACTGCCTGTTAGGTAGATAGGTAGAAATATAGAAACCCATCAATCTGGTGACCTAACCAGCAATAACAAAGTTTTTGGGAGCCAATATCTAAATCAAAATGTCTTATTAAAGTTACTGGTTATTATTTGTCTTTTTTAATGTTGCCAAAATCTAGCAAACATGTTGCTGTTTTTCGTCTCCGCATAATTTTTTTTGGTCCAATCCTGGATGAACGTGATTGGTTAATGAATTTCTGACCATAACAAAACAGCCTACAGAGTCATATAAAGGTGGCTTTTTACAGAGGACATGCTGTTCTAGCTTTTGGTTTAATGACCGTATGTATTTCCTTCTATTTACCTGCTTTATAATGACTTCTGTTTGCATTTCTTAATCAGTGCTGAGCTGCAGTATCCAAACAGGCTTGAGAGAACAACAAGAACCCTAACATGCTGGTGCAAGTCAGTCAGCATTACACCATACACAAGTGACAATGAAGGGTCTTTGAAGGACATCACTTTTCTATTGAGTGGATATTCATCACAATGTGATGTAAAAAAGATGGACTAATGTTCCATTTGGAACCACATGAGTACAAATGTTTCCTGTTTAACCAGGACAGCAGAAACAATAGTGTTTTATCATCCTTTCTCCCTTATTGTAGAATCTGAGTCATCCTCAGGTCTCTGAAGGGTTGTGCACCAAAAGCTGTCCAACAAGTTAAGAGAAACAACAAGACCTCTTTACCTCATTCTCTTTGCCCAACTTTGAAAAGAATAAAACTTAAACAAATGGATCTGAATCAGATAAATGATCATTGGTCCCAGTGGTGTCATCTGACTAAAAAGTTTCATTACTTAAGCTGTTATTCATCTCTGATTAGGTAAAACTCCTATGTTGCAACCCAAGTAAGATTCACCCACATGCGTCATCCAACAGGATGACCATGGAAACAGCCTGGCAGCATCCATCGACAGCTGATGACAAAGACAAATAAGCTGGAAACACATTTGGGTGTGTCTTGTGTGCTGGTCCTTTGGCGATGTTTGGTGAAGGAGATTCCCTAGTTCTGGACCAGCTGAGTCCTATCATGACTCATTGGTGTGGGAAAGTCTCAAGACTCAGAGGGGTTCCCACTGACTCACTGTTTGGCTCTCACTTTCTGTTTGTTGTGGATCCTCAGAGTTGGAAACACCAAACCAGCTGCAGCCAATCCACCATCAAAATACATAAGAAACCCAATTTCTTATGTTTCTTATGACAGGACAGTTTGTATGAATGGTGCTGTGAATAAATAATCCATGTAGAATTCTGACTAACACTCGTGCTCTGGAGGAAAATTCAAAGGCGCTTTATGAAATATCGAGAGTTTCTCTTTGACAGGGCCTCATCAAAATCAAATTATATAACAAGATCATTTCTTACCAAGCTAACATAATGCCAAGACACAGTGCAGGTATGTTTACCTGTTATTTCTTTTAATTTATTATGCGATCACCATTATAGATACATACTTTCCATATTAGCAGCTAATTTTTATGAGCTGTCTTTCATGTTCTGCAGAATTGAATGGTACTGGTCTGAGAGATACAGTTCAACCGCTGCAGAGTGACAGGCAGCAATAGTTTGAATCAGTACAACAATGGAAGAAGATTCAGCCAACTGAGAAATGGTCCACAATTAGTCTGCTTTCATTTTCTCTTCTGTGTAGTCAGCAAAGTCGCTGTAAAGAAGTGGCTTACAACACAGAAATACAAATAACCATTCAAACTCACATTCACATCTATGGAAAATTTAGAACCACAAATTAACCGCATGCCTTTGGACTGTAGGAGGAAGCCAGAGTACCTGAAGAAAACCCATGAAGACACAGGTGAGTTTCTGTTTATGTTGTCCAAAAAATTAAAATTTTCTCTTTTCAGAAATGATGCAACCCTAATAATCTGCCCTCTAGTAGATTAAATCAGGTTGAGGAAATATATCTTTGCCTTTATATTAGCGGCCAAAGAGTGTTTTGCTCCACGCATATTCACTGCTGATGTTAATTTATAATAAGGCATTACATTATACGAGCAGTTTATATGTTTTGTAATGAATAAATCTTGGCATGAAATGAAAATACCTTAAGCAGCTGCCGAGTATTTTATGACACACATTTCATTTGCCTCTTCAGTGTGGATCGCCTTTACCTTCTGCCTATGTCTGATTTGGGTTGAATTTAGCATTGGGATAATGGTGAGGTAGCTGTCTGGTTAACACTAAAACATTTTTAAAATACAGAAATATGTGAATATTATGAAATTAGTGTTAGATATTTATAGTAACGAGGAGAAACAGATGATTTAAAAAGCTTTTTGCTTCCTGTTTGAATCTCTTGGTAACTGATTTCTCCAGAGTTTGCCGTGTTCCGTGAAGGCAGCAGCAGCTCTGACATTACACAGATGTCTCCTTCGAGGTGAGAAATGTTTGAAGTTATTTTGTTTTCTCACCACACATGCCTCCAACCCACTTCCCCACGTGACTGCACACAGAGGCCACGTGCCGACATTTTTACCACCAAACTGTGAAAGCTGAAGGAGGTCTGAGGCTGAAATTTCACAGCAGCCCAAGCCGACATTTCTCAATGCGGGCTCATCAGCCAAAAGACAAATCTGTGGACGATTTCACCCCAAAGTATTTCTAGGTTTAGAGCACATTTCATCTGAGTTTGGTTTTGTCATCAGCAGCTTCAATCTTGAGATGTCTAAAGTACTCAAAAATGATGTTTTTATTTCTTATTATTCAGTGAAAAACAGATACAAAGAATTTAATTTCTCCTCCAATCATCTGCTAGTCTTTAAGCATTATAGAGGTCCATCAACATCTGTTGAGTAGCTCAAAACTATTTAAAAGCATCAAATGTCAAAGGGAAGCTGAGAAGCATCTACCTGGAATGAACTCTAATACTTATAAACAGCTCAAAATGAAAAGAATATGGGTTGGAAATTTCAATCTGCCTTATTAGATGCTTGAAGGTCATATCTGCTGTTTCCTTACAAATAGGTCGGAATGGCAATCCTTAGTAAGGACACTGGGACCTGAGAGAACTCAGAAAAAAAGCGCAGAGATACAAAGTAACTGCAACTTAAAAGAAGAGGCATGCAAAAACCACAGAAAGTCACCAGGCAATCACAAAGGAACATGATGCAATTAAAGAGGTACCAGAAGACCTCAAGTAGGCATGACCTGACCACAAAGAGGCATGAAGCTACCACAAAGAAGGTGCACAAAATAACTGCAGACACACCAGAATCACAGTACAAACACAAAAAGGCAAAAAGGGACCAACTACAGATAAGCAAGGCGCCAAACATCAAAATCATCCAGCTTGATGTTTTGTGTTTCCTTTAACAGAAATCAAAAGATGGTCTATTCACTAAAAAATAAAGTGTTATTTGCTAAATTTGACTAAAATTTGACTAACAGTGCCAGGGCTCTGTGTGCGGGCAGGCGGAGATGAGGATCCAAATGCAGGACACGGAGACTAAATGCAACTTAAAAAACCTCAACTTTATTGCTGGTAGAAAACAAAACATGAACAATGAATACTAAGAACCAAAACACACAGGCACAAATTGAAGATGAGCAGACATTAACAACACAACAGAGAGCAAAAGAAAACACAGGGCTTATATATACTGGGGAGTAATCAGGGAATGGGAAACAGGAGGGAGACACAGCTGGGAGAAATAGACTAACGAGACAGGCGAGAAGTAAAACTGCACACTCTGACATCAGACTGGGACTATCAAAATAAAACAGGAATACGGAACAAATCACAAAGACGCAGACTTGACACTGAGAGGCAGACTGAAAGAATATAACACATGGAACCCAGAGATGACAGAGACTTAAAGAAGAATTAACATCAAACTAAACTCATGACCAGAACCAAACTGAAACCTAGAATAAAAATAAGCAAAACAGCACATCTCAAGAATCAGAACCTAAATCATAATCTAGAAAAACACCAAAATATAAGAAACAGAAAATGCTGGGTCAAAATGACCCAGAACAGTGACAAAAAGTTGTCCTCTTTATATTCAGTTTAGTTCAAATCAACACATACAACCTCATGTACGTGAAAAGAAAGAAATTCTGGTTATGTTTCTGACCTATAACACTGAGCCCCACAAACTGAGAGTGCACAGAGTGTACATTACAAAGGAAAATACAACAGGTCTTTATGGTGGTTATGTAACTTCATCGGATCTGTAAAGTGCGTCATTGCTCTTTATACGAGCCATATGAAGCTCCAAATGGTCCAATAAAATCAGCAGAGCTGACGTTGAATGTAAACAACAAACAAAAGGGAACATTTAGTCCCAAATTTCATCCCTAAAATCCCCTTCTTTACATCGTGTACCTGTAGATTCACACCAGCACACCTTTGCAGATCTGTGACATCTCTGCTTCATAATCCATCCTGATGTGACCCCTTTGTTGCAGGGTGGTTTGTTTCCTTTTGTGGGGGTGAGCAGGCAGGGCGGCTCGGGCAATCTGGAGCAGATTAAAACCTCCTCCATAGAAACAGTCTGGGGGATCAGATCAGACCTCCTCTGACTGGAAGCAGATGTGCGGTTGGGTGACTTCATGAGCCCTGTTCGCGGGGTTTTCCTCCAGTGCTGGACGTGAACTTGTTTGTGTGTGGAGTCGGATCACATTGAGTACTGAGGCCATTTTGACGAAGCAGAATTTAACCACACACACACACACACACACACACACACACACACACACACACACACACACACACACACACACTGAACATTCAGATCTTAGCTCAGAAACAGATCTTCTCATCTGTCTGGTGGTTTTACTCAAGTTTCCACTAATGTGTGGCTCTGTTAAAGCTCAGAGACGTCTGAGACAAACTGGGATGTAAATCCAGCATGACAAACGATGCTCTTCAATTTTATATGAGAACATGTTGTTTACTGTCAAACAGCACATTTAGCACCCTTTGTTCTTGTTCTGCATCTCATTAACCTGCTTTTATCTGCAATGGAGTCTAGCCTATCAAGCTTTTGGAGGAACACAGGTCACCAGTCCAGTAAGGAGTTTAATAATAACTAGGGGCTCATTAGTGCTCTTTTATTTAAAAGTCTCCAGACAATATTCTTGATTTATTGTTTGTAAAATTGCTAACCGTTCAGTTCCAGTCTTCAAGCGTGCGCCATAAATCTTTTTAGGAGATTCATGGCTGCTTTTGGAAACTGAACATGTAGGATTTACACCAGGGAAAACCGGGATCAACGGGCCTGACGGCCTGACTTTTTAGGCTTTAATGCGCCCCAGAGAAGGCGTTTGCTAACAGATGGCTAAACTAGAGTACGACATTGTTCATTCCAAATATATTTAGAGCTTAATGTTAGCTTCCTACAGTGCTTCCAAAGAGGTAAGATTGATATCAATTTGCAACAATTATCTTGCTGTTAGCATCTCCTCTCTGTACTGTGTCATGGATATACAGCTTAAGTATCCCTAGATCACTGATACTGAAAGAAAGACACAGATTCTTAGGAAAGTTACTCCGTATTCTACAGTAGGTGTATTTCTTAAGGTTTATTTTGGATGTATATGAGAGATGGTAATCTATTCAAAAGTGAAAGTGACACAGAAGTTAAACATGACATGACACAAATTTAGCCAAGAGGTCACCAAAGTAGTGTATTTTAGCTCTATTTGCACTTCTGAGCTGCTGACTGCTCTACACAATGCGTTTCAGCAGATTGATGCTGATGGTTTTTCAAGAGGGCGATGTGCTTCAGCGTTGCCTCCTCCAGCCTGCTGCTGGTCGCTGGTTCCACTGATTAACGATGTGTGCCATGCTTGGTATGTAGGAATCTTCATACGCATTCCTGTGTGTCATATACCCCAAACTCCAGACTCTCAGCCAATCAATTCTGTGGCTAATATATGTGAGGGCCAATCGGCGGTGGCATTTTCCAGCCTGATCCCAGCAGTTTGGACCAGGACTGAGCTTGGCGGTGGCCTCCCAAGCTGCACAGAGCTCAGAGCTGTAATCTAATTTTCTCTCTAATGACAGTGATGAGAGCAGCAGATTGGAAACATGTGGAGGGAAGAGTGATGAGAGGGGGAACTGTCCATGAAAATAAAGACTGACAACACAAACACACTGCTCTCTGAGCAAAGAGTCATAGTAAGGTACTTCATTATGCTCAACATCTTTGTTAAGTCACTTTCTTCTTTCACAGTGGCAAATTGTTTATTTTTTTTATCTCATCAGTGTCAAATGTTTCTATCTGAGAACACAGAGGAGTCTGAAAACAAAACAGATCCCAACCATCTACAACTGTAGCACCATGACTGAGTGAGGTGTTATACATTTTTTACAATAGAAGTTTTATCATTTGTACTATTCTTAGAATGTTTTCTAAGCAAAGTTCTTACATCATGGTGGGTACTTATATGGACATAACTAAACAGCTGGACAGGACTAATTGCTGATTGGCTGAAACTGAAGCAAACATTTGCATTGCTGCAGCTTTGTCAGTCATCATATTCCATTTACACATCTGTTTTGTTTGCACAAGTACTCACTCTGTAATTTCACCAACTCTACAGCAGCGTTATAGGTTCAGATTCTGCTACAAAACTTTACTGCAAGGTTTACTGCACTCACACAAAAAGTTTAGCAAGACATGCACACATTGCACAGCTGTAAACAAAGTCTATGAAATGTTGTGATTTTAAACAAATATTCTTTGGTGAAAAATTAATTTCACAATATGTTGTAAAAACCCAACAAACAAAAATGGAGGATCAAATCAAATCAAATCAAATCACTTTTTATTGTCACATCACATGTGCAGGCACACTGGCACAGCACATGCGAGTGAAATTCTTGTGTGCGAGCCCCACAAGCAACAGAGATGTGCAAACACAACAACACAAACGAGCAAAATACAAGAATGGCCAACCTGAAACTAATAAATATATGTACAATATATAATAGTGTATGCATTTCTGGATGGACAAACTTTATTGAGGCTGTTTCAAGTCAGCTGTAGTTTAATGGTTCAACACCAACCCCAGTGTCGCAGACACCATCAGTATTAAATGAATGACACTCACATGTCACTGTGTAACAGGGTTAGAGTGTAACAGTAATCATCAATAATGTCCAAAAGCTTCTAATATCACCAGGCCTTACAAATCATCAATCTGTCTGTAAAGTGTAATCTGACTGGGTCATCCATCCAGGCAGATTGTACACTTACAGGAGTCTGTGGTGGGATGAGAATGATCCAGCTTCCCAGACTGAAGCTGTGGGTCCCCACAAAAATTGATAACAGTAATATTAAAAATAATAATAATAATGAACAATGTTTTTCCTTGGAATACAGACT
Source organism: Aulonocara sp. 'chitande type north' Nkhata Bay (assembly GCF_057382095.1). NCBI lineage: Eukaryota > Metazoa > Chordata > Actinopteri > Cichliformes > Cichlidae > Aulonocara > Aulonocara sp. 'chitande type north' Nkhata Bay. The sequence continues at coordinate 19,805,359 of NC_141365.1, forward strand.
CATTTTTAAATGCTGAAATAAGAACTGAAAAACTTCTTAACCAGGGATTAAATGCTTATGGCCTCTTGCAAAAATGCTTATAGAATCTCTTGCATATGAATATATAGAATCTGGGAGGAGGAAACTGTTGATATACAACACTTTCAGGTGTCCATTTGTAGTTCTTTTAACCAATCAGATGCATGCAGGTAAACAGACTGTATGCAGTTTGAAATGGATCAGATCACATAAGCTGTCATGTGATGACTATTTCTCAATGCACATAAAACCTAAAAACCTTAAATTATATTTCAATTCAATTCTTTAGATGGTGGAACGACACAACAAAATCTCAACAACAGTCACCTCCAGGCACTTTATATTGTAAGGTAGAGACTCAAACTTAAAACCCACATAAACAGAAGAAAGTGAAGAGAATGGCTTCCCAACTCAGTAACTCTGACTGAAGAATGTAGGTCAGGTTAGAGGTTAAAAGCTGGCACTTCACTGTGACATCTCTCAAGAAGACGGAGGAAGAAGACCCACAGGCAGGGCATCTGAGCCAGAATCTGAACACTCAGAACCTGAGGTGTCTCTATCAGCTGTACAAACATATATTCACACAGCTGTGTGTGGTCTGAGGCCTCACATGCTAATGGTATTTTAACTTGTGCAATGTGCAAACACATAGAGCATGCAGTGGGCAGAAATGTTATGCGTCTCCAGGTGAAATATCTGACAAACTTGAACGCATCAAGCTGCTGGCTCTTTGCCTCCCACCATCAACTCTACATGACAAAACGAAGCCTGAGGCGTTGGATCACAGCTTTGCTACAAATCTCTCCTTTGGCCTTAGAGTCCAAACCTCCCATCAGCCCTGCCAGGGATCTCAGAGCATCCCCACATTGATAAATCCCAGGAATCAGCCTCACGGCGGCATTACATAACCTGCAAACTGAGGTTAAAGAAACTGGTCCTGAGCTCCGAGCTTCACATCCAGACTCAGCAGGAGACTTTCAGCACATTTTTCCACATAAAGCAGGTGAAAAGGATCCGATGTGATTCACTGATTTCCTCTGAGGCCTCGCTGGAAAAACTGAAGCAGTTTGCTCACATTTTACACAGCTTTCAAACACACAAACTTATTTTTCTGGGTTTCATCTTTCCTGACACAACAAGGCCTCACTAAGCTGTGAAACCAGCACACTGACAAATAAATGAACTTTGATTTATACTTAAGAGGCGCTAGGGATGGGTATCGAAAACCGGTTCTTGTTGAGAACCGGTTCTCACTGTTTAAATTCCTTGAAATTGTTTGCCATTTTTGCAAACGATTCCCTTATCGATTCCAGTCGCCCCGAATGATGTCACCACGTTGCAGAGCGTCATTTACCTGGCAGGAAATATGGCGGCTCAAACGCTAAAAAGTTTGATTATACTTTACGAGAACGGATGACAACAGGGCAACTTGCAATACTTGCAAAGTGGATATTTCATTTAAGGGAGGAAACACTACGAGTATGCAAAAGCATTTGCTCACAAAACACACGATGACCTTAAATGAATGTTGTGTTTTTAATTCCAATTCTCAACCCAGCAGCAGTAGTAACGTTTGCACGTCCTCTCCCGTTAATGCGGCAGGTAAATAATCAACTAACAGTGCATATTATGTTAGCGCGATCTGCCTTATTACAAAACCTGCCATTACTGTGCATTTAGGTGACCATGATGAGAGACAGACAGAGTCTGGCTGGCTCAGATGCTGGCAGTTCTCGCTGCAGTCTACTGGTAGCGTCTCCTTTCAGGCCAGGATAGACGAATGTCACCGAGCAGTGACTAAGGTTGTGGTCAAAGGCTTGCACCCATTTGCCAGCAGATGCCCCCGATTTTCGGTAAGTGAATGTGTTTAATTGTAGGCAGGGACATTACTGGATATTCTTGTGTAATTGCTACAGAATAATTTATGTTATACTTTGTTATTGCAACAGAAGAATATTTATTTTATTATTTTACATTTACAATTTTTTTCCTGGGGACCCTGTGACACCCCACTGAAGAGCCGTAGGCTGTGGATCTCTTAAGATCTCACTGTTGGGTTACAAACCCAACAGGCCATGTTACTCCTAAATTTCTATCTTGTTCAAAGAGAAGATATAAAACAAAGTTCTAAGCTAATGGACCTTAGTGTTCTCCTTTTTTAAAAAGAATCGATAAAGAATCGAATCATTAAACAGAATCGAAAATGGAATCGGAATAGTGAAAATCTTATCAATACCCATCCCTAAGATGCGCTGTAGTAAGGACAAAGGATTTTTTTCCGCAAAAAATAGCATCACCACTTTCTAAAATCAAACATTTTTGTAGAAAAACTTAACAAGTCATGCTTTTCTACATGACTAAACACTAAAATTTATGTCGTTGTCCTGTCTTCCTTTCCTAACCCCAACCAGTCTCGGCAGATGGCTGACCCTCCTTTCAGCTCCGTTCAGCTGGAGGTTTCTTCCTGTTAAAATTTAGGTTTTCCTTCCCATTGTCGCAAAACAGGGCCGTGCAGAGAGGTTTAAAGGGGCGGGTGCTCAAAGTTAAAAAGGGGCACATTGAACCAGGCTGAATAACAACAACACACATTCATCAAGAATCTAATATGGGCAACAAGGCAAAGCAAACGTAGCCAATGTTTTACCTGATGGGTACAATGTTGCTGTTGAGGGGTTTCTGCTGCTCCTGCTGCTGATAGTGCTGGAGGGCAGGGGTGTGTTGATCTGAGACTGTAGACATTAAAAAGTCCATAGGAGAGATGGTAGCTGATTAAACAAGTGTCATGAGATAATAACAAAATGCAAAGATTGGTGACAGCGCTTGGAACCATAAGGCAACAAAAAACTGTGAGAAATAATTTAGGCTCTGCCTGTGAATCACTCTTTGCTTCTCTTCTTCCTTCCATCCCATCATTTCATATATCACTCTCCACTTGCTGTCTATCTGAGAACAAGGCACAACTTGCTATTGCAATAAACTATAATTTAATTATCCACACCTAACAACTCCAGCACTTAATCTAAAATAAAATGATGACAGAAAAATGTTATAGAACTGCCTTTAGTAGCCTCACACAGCTCCTACTGTTTCCTCCTCATGTCCTTACCAGGCATGTCTGGACAATGTTATATCATGAGTAATATTTTTTTTAAAAATCCATCTAAATAAAACACACACATGCACACACACACAGGGACATTTTAGACCTTCTTCAGAGTACTGTATATACTATGGGCATCACTGTGCTGATCCAGAATCCTTACATTATTATTTATTACTAGAGCTACAATAATAAAGCAAAGAGGAGGGGGAAGTAATAAATATGAAATAATGTCATTATGATGATTCCATTTGTTTCACTATCCACTCTGTGCAGGGGCAAAGCTTATTACATTTTTAAACTGTAGAGATACAATAATTTTACTGCTGTAAAATCCAAATTTTGTCTTATTTAAAATATAAATCTAACATAATCTGCTTCTTAATGTATGTTCTTTAAAATACAGTGTGTGTTTTTTAATATATTATAATTATAATAATGCATAATTATGTGGACATGCATATTAGATCGTTTTTTAGTGAAATATAATCCCTCCAGAAAGGCAGGAAAAGCCCGGAAACTTACTTTAAAACTAAATATGTTTCTAAATACTTTAAAACTAAATATGTTCCCTAAAACGGTGACAGAGCTACAGACCCATGACAGCCTTACACAGGTAGCCAGCAGCTATGACCAGCACTACTTGTGCAGTTAATAAAAGGACAGGTAATGTTTGTGGCGCTGTTGCTCGTTTGTTTCAATTCATCAGTTGCAACAAGACAGCTTACCAACGTGTACATAATAAGCCGTGTTGGGAAGATTAGTCGAGTCTTAATAGCTTACTTACAACTGGGCTCGTCAGGCACTCTTCTTGGCTGAAGTGGTTATTATTATATTTACATGCTTCCAGCTCCCGTTTTTGCTCGGTGACAACTCGTACCTTTCCACTCCCCTTTTTCTCCCTCCTCGCGCTCACAGACACATAACGTGTATGGCAGTCCATTCTCCCTGCTACACGGACTACACTGCCCATGATGCTACATTCTTTAGAGCTATGCTTGTAGCATTCTGCCTGTTAGCTTAGCACAACAACAACAACAAAAAGGCGCTCTCTCACCCAGGGAACTACACAGTCGCAGAGAGTGAGAGAGAGCGTCGCCCTGTAACCATGGCAACCGTAACCTCCTGGAACAACAGATCGTAGCTGTCAAACAAAACCCAAACAGTCCTGAACTGCTACAATATGAAACAGGAAAGTACTGCAGTGTAATCCATTTATTTCAACAAAGTAACTGTATTCTGAATACCACCTTTTTAAACGTAACTGTAACGGAATACAGTTACTCATATTTTGTATTTTAAATACGTAACGGCGATACATGTATTCCGTTACTCCCCAATACTGATAATAAGCTAATAATCCTGTGTGCTATACACTACAGTGTACTCTGTACACCTACTTACTGGTTTTGTCGCTCAGTCTGTATGGAAGAAATATAGTAAGTCTGTGTCTATGAGTTAATTTGTGTTTCTCCTACAGCTCCGGGCCGCAAAAAATGCGCGTGCTCTTTGTGAGCTCGTTCCCGGCTCGTAACCAGCGCGTTCTGCCGTCAAGGGCGATCATTGGTTAAATGTGATCATGTGACTGATGCAAGCCAGATCCTTTTATTTAGCAAAACTGTGATTAATAGTTAAATATTATTGTTGAGGAGCACAGACAGGACTCCGCGCGCCCACACACATGAAAAAAATTTAAAAAATTTAAAAGTTGTTTCAACAAAGGGGCACTTTGGGCACTCATCAGGAAAGGGGCGGGTGCTCAAGCCCCTCTAGCCCCCCCCCCCCTCTGCACGTGCCTGTCGCAAAAGCATTTGCTCAAAGGAGGTCATCTGAATGTTGGTGTTTTCTCTGTATTATTTTTTAATATAATGTGCTTTGAGGCAGCTGCTGTTGTGATTGGTGCTATAAAACTAGAACTGAATTTAATTATATTTGGTGTGCTTTTATAGGTCAAATGCTTTGTTTGGCAGGTGCATATGCATGTGTGGGTTAAATGTACTTTTAGAGATGGAGATCACTTTAATGGAAATAGTGATTTTAATGCTGGATTGTGAAAATGTGCTTTTAGTGGCAGAGTTTTATCTGATTGATAGGGAACATTTTTGTAAGGTCAAAATCTTTTCAGCATCAGAGCAAATCTTAATGGGGGAAGTATTTTAGTGTGTTTTCATTGGTGGCCTTCATGTTGCCTAAGTGTTTTACGTGGGTGAAGGGTTTTTTGTATTTATTTATTTTTTTGCTAGGCTATAAATTAATCAGAAAAGAAAAGTGCAGGAGCATTTCATGGTCCTGATGGGACTGACAGGAGTGGGGTCTTCTTTATATATATCTTTGATTCACTGATTGTTGGGGTTTAGGGTCTCCAACTTACAATATTCAGCGTTTTGAGGCAACTGTTGTCACAACATAAATAAAACTGAATTGAAAAGAATTATTTTATTGTGTGCAAGGTGCCCTCACCGTTCAGCTCCATATGTCATTGCGTAACATCAAACATAACCATAAATTGAAATCCCAGAGTCCTTGATTTCCCTAATATGAATATCCAGAACATAAGACAAAACTTAATCAAGCGAGTGACCTTTTGAGTGTGTTGGTTCACTTACCCACTGAGTGAGATAGAAAGTGTCAATAAGAGTAAGAAAATCCTTTGCTTGTGTATTTGCCTCACAACAGACATTTATATTAAAATCACCAACAATTAAAGCATGGTCATAGCGTAGAAACAGCCTCCCTAGTAAGTCAGTAAATTGGAGAATTAAATCCTTAACAAATTTCGGAGGTCGATACACCATGGCCCAAAGAATCAAGGGGGCACAGTTCAATTCCAGTAGTTGCACCTCAAAGCTGTTGTAAAAGACAGGTGGTAGTTCCAGAGTTTAAGTAACCCTTGAGGCGAACACGTATAACACCCCAATTGCCCCATCACCTTTGGCATTTCCTAGGTGTTAGAGTAACTGGGAGGCTGCGTATGTAATCAGGGATGTCCGTTAGAATCGAGAAAAAATTGCCACTTTAAATCAGGCATTTGATGACTCAGTGGCTGGAGATTCAGAATGACGATCATAGGTAATAAGATAAGATAAGATAAGATAAGATAAGATAAGATAGGATAAGATAAAACTTTATTAATCCCTCGGGTGGGTTCCTCTGGGAAATTCGGTTTCCAAAAGCACAGCACCGACAGAAGTTACAGTTACAGAATATTATATATATACACACACACACACACATATATAAATACAGAGACATATATAAATAAAATATACGAAGGGGCTAAATAGAATAAATAGGAATAAAAATAAAAATACAAGTGAATTGCACATTTCAAGTATGGAGTCTATTGCACCGTTGACTATTAACAAAAGTATTGCACAAAAGGTATTGCACAGTGAGGTGAAGAGGCACTAAAGCTTAGTTGTTCCCCCCTCCTTTGTCCACCTGTTTCCCCTCCCTCTCCCCTCCAGAGAGGAGTTAAACAGTCTGATGGCGTGTGGGACAAAGGAGTTTTTAAGTCTGTTAGTTCTTGTCTTGGGGAGAAGCAACCTGTCACTGAACAGACTCTTCTGGTTGTTAATGGCCGTGTGAAGAGGATGCCCAGCATTGTTCATAATGTCCAGCAGTTTTTTTAGTGTCCTTTTCTCTGCCACTGTCACCAGAGTGTCCAGCTTCATGCCGACCACAGAGCTAGCCTTCCTGATCAGTTTCTCCAGCCTGGATGAGTCCTTCTTTGCTGTGCTGCTCCCCCCAGCGCACCACAGCATAGAAAAGTACTCCAGCAACCACTGACTGGTAAAAGAAGCGCAAAGGCATCAGGATAACACTGAGAAAATAGTAAGAAAAGCTCAAAGAGACGGCTCGCTAAGCACACTGGCGTCATCTTGCTTCCAGGAAGTAAAAAACACAGTGTATGTGTTTTGTCGGACATGTCTGTGTCCTCTGTTTCATTGGTCTGCGCTGTGACTCAACCACTTGCACACTGTTGAGCTGATTTGGTCCTGACAACAAAACGCTGGAGTTTCTCCTCAGTCAATACCAGATGACAGTAGCTGTAGAGTGAAAGTGTAGAGGTTGGTCCACCTCAGGAAGGATAGTGAAACAGTTGTGGAGATTGCTGCCAGCCATACAAATAAATTGTTTGTTTTTTGTTTGTTTTTTTTGTTTTTGGCCTGTCCCGTTTGGATCTGTAGCCATCAGAATTGTTGTCTGAAGGCCAAGAAAGCTTTTAAAGCATACATGTCATTCAATGTTTGAGCTGATAAATGGTAGGTCTGAATTTTCTAGATTATTACATAGTGCCTGATCTACATCTATCCAGGCTTCATCTAAGAAGCAGTGTTTTAACCATCTAGAGATGAACTGAAGTCTGTTGGCTAAAAAGTAGTGATTAGAGTTAGGCAGATCTAGTCCTCCTTTATCCTTGGGTATCCTTTTGTAATGTTTTTAAGCTGATACGTGGGGGTTTATCTTTCCAAAGGAATTTAGAAATATACAAGTCTAGAGATCTGAACCAATCTTGTGATGGCTTGAAAATAAATAGTTTATTTTTGGCAAAACCATCATTTTTATAGCGGTGAGCCTTCTCATGAGTGATATGGGTAGAGATTTCCATCTAGCCAGATCGCCTTCTACTGTCTTTAAAAGTGGGATGTGGTTTAATTTAGTTAATTCTGCAAGCTTAGGAGAGATATTGATACCTAAACATTAAATATTTCCAGATTGCAGTCGGGTATATGAAGAATTGTGGAAGGAGCAATTAATCGGAAGAACTGTAGATTTTGACCAGTTAATTGAATAATCTGATATTCTTGCAAAAGAGTTTATCAATTCAATCACCCCAGAGATATTGGTTTGTGAATTTTGGAGAAAGAGTAACACATCATCCGCATAAAGGCTGATTTTATGTTCCACGTTCTTGCATTTTATGCCCTTAATTACTGAATTCTGTCTAATTGCTGCTGCTAGTGGTTCAATAAAAATTGCAAACAGTGAAGGGGAGAGTGGGCATCCCTGCCTGTTGCCCTTCAAGAGACAGAAGCTGGAGGATGTCTGGTCATTTGTTCTGACACAAGCTGTTGGGGAATTATATAATATTTTTAACCAGTTGATGAAAGAGGATCCAAAACCATCCATCCATTTACTTCCGCTTATCCTTTTCAGGGTCGCGGGGGGCGCTGGAGCCTATCCCAGCTGTCATAGGGCGAGAGGCGGGGTACACCCTGGACAGGTCGCCAGTCTGTCGCAAGGCTAACACACAGGGACAAACAACCATTCGCACTCACATTCATTTGCACATTCACACCTAGTGACAATTTGGGTTATCCAATTAACCTATCCCCACAAGCTGCATGTCTTTGGACGGTGGGAGGAAGCCGGAGTACCCGGAGGGAACCCACGCAGACACGGGGAGAACATGCAAACTCCACACAGAAAGACCCCGGCCTGATGTTGGAATTGAACTCAGGACCTTCTTGCTGTGCGGCAACAGTGCTAACCACCGTGCCACCGTGCTGCCCCGGATCCAAAACCAAATTTGTGTAAAGTTGCAAATAGAAATTTCCAGTTAACTCTGTCAAATGCTTTTTCTGCGTCTAAAGAGAATATTGTAGTTTCAATGTTTTTACTGTATGAGTAGTCTATCAAATTAAGTAATCTGCGTGTATTTGTTGATGAGTGCCTACCTTTTATGAAACCAGTTTGGTCAGGATGAATTAAGAGGGGGGTTATTTTCTCCAGTCTCTTTGAGAGAGCTTTGCAGATTATTTTAAGGTCTACATTTATAAGGGATATTGGATAATAGCTTGAGGGATATACAGGGTCTTTGCCTGGTTTTAGCAGGAGATTAATGTTTGCAGAATTCATATTTGATGGAAGTCTGCCCTTTTCTTTGATTTCCAACAACGTTCTGTAGAAAACTGGTGCTAGAATCGACCAGAATTCTTTGTAGAATTCTGCTGGAAAGCCGTCTGGACCTGGAGCCTTATTATTGGGCATACTTATCAGGGCTTCCTGGAGTTCACCTGGTGTCAGTGGTGAATCCAGTGCCATTGCTTGAGTGTCTAATAATTTTGGAAGAGTTATGTTGTCCAAAAACTGATCAATTTATTTTTTAGATGGGTTTATTTGTGGTGAATACAACGTTTTATAGAAATCCCTGAAAATGTTGTTTATTTGTATCGGTTCATATATTGTGTTCCCAGATGAATCTTGAACAGCACATATAGTTGTTTTTTCTTTATTTATTTTTAGCTGGTTTGCTAGAAATTGACCGGATTTATTACCATGTTCATAATTTTGTAAGCGTAGTCTTTGTACTAAGAATTTTGTTTTTTTAAATAATTATCTCATTTAATTCTAGTTTTGTTTTGCGTATTTTGTTCAATGTTTCCTGATCTTGGTGGGACGCGTAGGCTTCTTCTAGTGATTTGATGTTTTTTTCTAATTCCTGAATATTTTTGTTTTCCTTTTTCTTTTTATGTGATGAGAAAGAAATGATTTTACCTCTCATCACAGCTTTCCCTGCTTCCCATAGAACAGAAGCTGATGCTTCGGGAGTGTCATTATAGTCTAAATATGAAGTCCACTCTTTTTTTAAATATTTAATAAAGTCTTCATCTTTAAGTAGTGATATATTAAATCTCCAGTTTTTACTTGGCGTAGTATTATTCTTGTGCATTAGTGTTAAAGATACAGGACCATGATCGCTGACAGCTATAGGGTGAATCTCAGTGTCTGAAATGTCGTTCAGCAGTGAGCTGCTGACCAGAAAATAATCCAGACGAGAGTAAGAGTGATGGACATGTGAGAAAAAAGTATATTCCTTACTGGTGGGGTGAAGGGAGCGCCATTCATCGCAAAGCCCAAAGTCGCTCATATACTGTTTGATTATATTTGTGGACTGCCAATTACGCTGAGTTCCTGCTGTATTGAGCCTATCCATGTCTTCATTTAGTCCAAGGTTGAGGTCGCCTCCAAGAACAGGTGTGTCATCTAAGTGTTCAGAGAGTGCACTGAAAATCCGTGGAAGAATGAGGGATCATCAACATTTGGACCATATATACATAGCTTTTGATTAAGTATTGATTAAATATAGATAGTTTAATGATTAGGAATCTGCCCTCTGGATCTATAACTGTGTCAAATATTGTGAAATTAATATTTTTATGTATTAAAATTGCTACTCCTCTTTGTCTAGAATTATAACAGGCTGAAAACACATTAGGAAACTCAAGTGTTTTAAGTTTATTCAAACCTGTGACAGGCATGTGAGTATTGTAATGAAACAATGTCTGCCTGTAGGTTTTTAAGTTGGTTAAATATCTTTATCCTTTTTTCTCTGGAGCCAGCTCTGTGCACATTCCATGTGACAAACCTTAGTGTGCCCATAATTGTGTGTGTATGGCGAATGATGTACGCTGTGTGTCTCACTTAAATGGGTGAGGAAAATGGAAATACATAATTTGTTTATAAATAAAGAGAAGAAAAATGCACGGCGAGAAGCTCCATAGGTCTGACTATGTGTGTGCATAAGAACTAATATGAGCAAATGTGAGCACGTCTGAGTGTGTGTGTCCTATATCTGTGTGCACTGTGAGGCTGTTGTAAATGTGTTGCCTTTAAATGCATGTGTGTGCGTGATCGTGCTGAGTGAGCATGTAGAAATAGAGGGTGTTGTTTGTGGATGGGTAGGGAAACAGGTGATCGACGCAGTGATAGAAAAGAGAAGCAAAGAAACCAAAGAGCAGGGTGAGCGATAAGAGAGAGAGAGGAAAAAGAGGAATACAAACGGAAACATTCAAATTAAGACATTGACAGAGTGACGGTGACGTTATACTGAATTAGCAAACTTATATTAACAGATGTTAATACAAGAGAGTGTGAGTAAATAGAATAGTGTAGCGGATTCTTATCTGCTGTGCGGTCAATACAGCCACAGAGTGGTGCTGGGGTCGCGGTAGAGCTGTCTGTCCCGGGAGCCTTTCTGGATAAAACTACGTCGGACTGGGAACAAGACCTTGCGCCGTTCCAGGATCTCTCTGGGGAACTGGTTGTTCACGTTGAAATCTGTTCCTTTCAGCTCTATGCTACGACTCTTCACCTGCTCTTTCTGCTTGAAGTGGCCAAATTTGGCCACAATAGGACATGGTCTCCCGCTTCCTGTCTTCAGAGCCCTGATGTGATGCACTCTTTCAAACCCTATGTTTTTCACCGTGTCCTCCGGCAGCTTTAATAAAGCTTCTCATGGTCATTTCTTCATTACTAGGTCGTGGAATGAAATCTTGGAGAGCGTCTAAACTCTCCTCGTTGTCCTCCAGGGTGTTGGAGATAGTGGATGTTGGACAGATGTGATTAGTTAACTGACAATTGATTAGTGTATTTGGAATACTTGAAGTTTAAAGCGTTTTTTAAAATTCTATGCTACCATTTGCTTTTTTCTGCCAAATCTCCGGCATCTGACATTACCTAGAGCATAATTTGCTTACCTTCTCCCGTCACTTCCATCACTTACCGTCACTTACCATCCTGTCCTCGTCACATTCAGGGAAATTGGTGGGCTGGATTATTTACCATACCATACCATACCATACCACCTTTATTTATAAAGCACTTTAACATAAAACCAGAGTTCACAAAGTGCTGTACATGCTAAAAGCACAAGTAAAGAAAATTAAAATGAGATAAGATAAAATAAATAACTAAAAAACTAAAATAAATTGAAACATGTCAAAACAAATTGAGTCAACCCCTCTAATCAATGCCAAAGGCTTCAGCGAATAAATATGTTTTAAGAAGACTTTTAAATTCAGAGAGAGAAGAGATTTTAATCGGTGATTCTAAATTAGCTGTGGGTGTGAATGATTGTATGTCTCTATGAACTCCACTGATCAGCCCATAACAGCTGGGATAGGCTCCAGCCTACCATGACTCAGAACTGGATAAGTGGAAGAAAACAGATGGTTGGGTTTCATTAATTAGCTGAATGCAACTAAAATGTACAGCACTTTGGTGCTGTGCAAAACATGCACACACAACAGATCAGCTTGATGAGATTTAGGAGTATTAGCAGTGCTGGAGGAGCAGGTTACACACGTGTCACAGCAGTGCAGAAAGTGGTTACACATTGCTCCAATCAAGTGATTGTATATTAGTTTACTTTTACACATGAACTCATTCTACATATTAATTTGACAAGCTGACATTGACCTGTTTTTATGAGAAGAGAATATTTTCTAATTGCAGGGTGTGAGATCAGGGTGTGGTGCTTTTATTTTACCTTCAGAGTGTATTTGAAGTGTAATCATAGGGATGATGAGTATGTTAGTATTTTCCATATTTTCCTTGGACCAAATTTTGTTGGGGGGGGTTGCTGTGGCTCAGGTGATAGAGTGGGTCTTCTATCAGTCAGAAGGTTCAACAATGCATGTGTTGTAGCATACTTGGACAAGACGGTAAACTCAGAGTTTCCCCAGATGCATCCATCAAAGTGTCGGTGTGAATAAAAGTGCTTGAACACTGATAAAGGAACCATATAAATATGTGTGTGCATGTGCTAGGATGTATGTAGAAACTGCTTTGATAGTTCAAATTGAATAAAAAGTTCTATGCATTCAACACTTATTCTATTGCTAGAGCTTTTTTTCTAGTTGCAAAAAGAATTTAAGAGAAATTAAATAATTTAAAAAATTGAAGACCAAAACTTTGTGGAATTATCCTTTAAGGAAGAGCCTGAAGCAAACAGCGTTGCACGTGCGCTGAGCCACGGTGGAAGAAATGTGTTATATGTGTTCGGCTGAAGTGTGAGTGGGTTTAATATGTTAAATAAAAATGAAAAGAAGTTTGTGAAATGTTTCAAAGCTGATGGTGATGATGGGGCAAGCTGCAGAGACAATCATTTTCCTTCGACTTTCTGCTTTATTAAACTCAGTGGTGACTCGGAGCCAGTCACTCGGTTGGAGAAAAAACATCCATCAGAGCGATGTAGCTGGCGGAGAAATAAAAACATCCATCTAAGGCTGAACACAAGTTTTAATAAAGTAGAAACTAGGCAGTACATCAGGTTTACGGAGCCACAAGCTGGAGGCTGCCATTAATCTTCATTTCAACTAAAGGAGCAGTTTACCTCAAAATAAAGTGTCACTCATCCAGAGGAAAACCCTCCAAGTTACATATTACTCGACACACAGATGCTGATTGGCTTCAGCAATGTACTGGTAAAAAAAAAAAAAAAATCAGAATAAATCTCCAAAATCCAACAAAAAAGGACATTTATAGAAATAATGTTTAAGAAATTTTCTAAACCTAGTTCAAGAAACCAACAGATCTTTTTCTTCATTCATCCTGCAGGTCAAATCAGTCACAGAGTGTACTCCAGTTTTATGCTTAAGTGGGTCATGTTTCTGCACTGGATCAGCCCTTTTAGGTACTTTCAGTGCTAGCATAACACCAATATGTGCCTACCATCACTTCAGTTTAAGCCCCCTATTCTGGACTTAATTTCCCTTCCAATGTTAAACATCCTTTGTCCAGTTTAACTACTCTCCATCCTCCACATGTCCAAGCCATCTCAGCCTTGTCTCTCTGACTTTTTTTTTTCTCTCAGCGTGAGCTGTCCCACAGATGTACTCATTTCTAATCCATTCTGGTCATTCCCAGTGAAAATCTGAGCATCTTCAGCCCAACCTCCTGTTTCTTGTCAGTGCCACTCTCTCCTAACCACAGATCATAACAGGGCTTACTACCATGTTGTAAAACATGTAAAGTACTGTGCAAAAGTCTTGAGCCCACCTTCATTTCAATATATTTTTCTAGGAAAACGCAGCAATTTATTTAAACACTTGCAAACTCGGTATGACAATGAGATTGAAGTCAGTATTTGAGATGTCCATGTTTCTTTAAATAGTTTTCTGGAATAGTTCTACAGGCTCCTTGAAGTATATCAGAGCTCTTCTTCAGATGTTGGCTCCCTTTTCCTCCATTCTTTGTTGAAATGATGAGTCCCAAACCATCACAGAGCCTGCACCATGTTTTACATATCGGTGTAGACACTCACTGTTGTACTTCTCTCATTATCTTCTCTCTACTGACAATGATTTGAACTACAAATTTGAAATTTGGATTCATCACTCCATCAGACCTTTTGATGCTCACTTTCAATCCAGTTGTGTAATTCAGAATACCTCAGCCTCCCTGTTTCTCTTCTTGACAGCTACCCTTTCACCGAGACCATTTCTGATGAGAATTCAGTAAACAGTAGATGGCTCAACTGAAGGTCCAGGTGCATCTCTCAAGTCCTTTTTCAGGTCTTTGCTGGATATTTTCCCATTTCTTGGATGTGAATTTCAGATACTGTTCTTATCTCCAGAGCATACCTCCACCTCTCCAGGCCCTCTTCCCTGCTTTCACAGATCGCAACGTTGTCTGTGAACATCATAGTCCACAAAGACTTCTGCCTGATCTCATCTGTCAACCTTTCATCACCATCACCTTTCTGTTTGTTATCTAATACAATGGATGAAACAGGTGACTCAAGAAAGTCGGGAAGCTGCAGATGGTAAAAAAGGACAATGATAGTTGACATGTAAGGGACTGATAACAGCAAGTATGTCACGGCCTGAGGCCAGTGGGGAAAACGGGGGTGCAGGGGCGGGTCTAGCAATGTTTTGCCATGGGGTCAGGTAGGGCATTAACAGGGAGAGGGGGGCACAAAGAAATACTTTTCTTTCTTATTCTGATTTAAAATGTCTAGTTTTTAATAAATAACTATCTGAATCTTACAACCAACGTTTTTATCTGATGTAAAATGTAGAGATATCATACATATATACCAACAAGACAGTGTTCATCACTGTCACAACTGCGTTTGTTTTCATTCAAAGGCTTTATTGCTTTTCCTATAATACCTGGTGGGCCTGTCTCTAGTCAAAATGCCCGGGCTGATTTTTTGTCCTATTCCAGCCCTGTCCGGAGGTCTTCTGAGAGTGGAGAAAGTACAAACGTCAGGAAACACATGAAACAACTATGAACAGACGAAACTGTGGAAGCCCTGACTGACAAAGGTTTGCAGACGATCTGGCGAGGTGTGAGTGTGAGCGCTGGTCTTAAGAAGCTGGCAATTCCAATTACGCTCAGGTGCAGTCTGTCAGCATGATGTGGCAGCTCCGCCCAGGGGTGGAAACGCCGGCCCTGTGGGAAGGCCTAGCACTCACCCGGACCATGACAAAGTATTTAGAATACAATAACATCTCCTTTCAGACGTAAAATCTGTTTAACAAGTATCAATGCCCATTATTATATTCAAGGGGAGCACATACGGCCAGACACAAGGACATGAAAAGGAACCAAGGAAAACAGAGACGATAAATACACTGAGGGGTGATTAGTGAAGTGGAAACACAATGTAACACAGCAGGAACAAACTGGACATATTGAAGTGGGGGAAGCAAAACTGAACACAATGCACATGAGACGAGGACTTGCAAGCTTGACACAAAGGGAAGAACATGGGAACAGGAGGCAGCGCACCCAGACATGTCTGTGATGAGAGAGAGCCACAGAGAGACACGGGAGAAGATGGAGCAAGAGAGAAGACACAGAGAGGTAAATAAACATGGAAACCAGACAGAAACTAAACAACCTCGAATAATCCTGAATCGCCGGATAAACAACATAATCAGAAACTCATAAGCACAAGAAAACTAAATTTTAAAAAACAGCATCAAGTGAAAACTAAATTTTAAAAAACAGCATCAAGTGCTCCTGTGTTACCACAAAAATAAACAGAAAAGACCTCCCCTTTCTCCTGAATAATACAGGAAAACCTAAAAATCTAGCAGCTCTAAGCTGAACCCAGGAGAACTCCATAACTAATTTTAGAGTGTCTCAAAAACACAATTAAGACCACTTTTAGATTTTCCAGCAAGAGTTCAGGTAGACCACATTGTTAAATCTTTGATAATCTCAGTGATATAAGTAGAACTAGTGAATGAGCCAGAACTCAATCACAAGAACAAAAACACCAGTAACATCACTAGAAGAACAATCCCATCAAAACAGGAACCAGACCTCAAACACAGGTCAGTAAGATTCCAGACATGAACCAGCTGTTACAGCTACTGTCACACACCAGGCAACTCACAAGATCACGAATGCCTGAAGCTGACATGCACCAGAAACACAATAATAACATGAGTTTGTCACAGCAGGAAGGATACAATGTCCTGCTGACTCCATTTTAAAAGATTATCACGCTCCAAACATGCTGAGAGGAAACCGCAAACAGGTGGAGATCCCCCAACATGTTTGGTATTACTAGGTCATTTTTTCCACTTACCAGCTGACACAGAAATCAAGACTGTTATATATCAACCTTGTATCAGATATCATATGATGTAAGATTTAATTCATATTGCCTCTTCGAAGTGATTTTTGTTCTTTTCATACTTTTACTGCACTACAGTAGGGGCGATCGTGGCTCAAGAGTTGGGAGTTCGCCTTGTAATCGGAAGGTTGCCGGTTCGAGCCCCGGCTTGGACAGTCTCGGTCGTTGTGTCCTTGGGCAAGACACTTCACCCGTTGCCTACTGGTGGTGGTCAGAGGGCCCGGTGGCGCCAGTGTCCGGCAGCCTCGCCTCTGTCAGTGTGCCCCAGGGTGGCTGTGGCTACAATGTAGCTTGCCATCACCAGTGTGTGAATGGGTGGATGACTGGTTGTGTAAAGCGCTTTGGGGTCCTTAGGGATTAGTAAAGCGCTATACAAATACAGGCCATTTACCATTTTACACTTACTCCTTTAAGGTTTGCAGCTGGACACTCATATCTGGTCAGATTTTTGAACCCAGGTGACTCTTTCCTCTGAAGCAGCCATGAGTGATGTGTAAACCCTCTGCCCATCAGCTGTCAGCGTGTCATCTTCAGGCTGCTTATTGGACGCCAGACTGTTGCATAACTGCTGTGCTCGCAGGGATTTTCCTCTGCTGAATGAGAACCATACCGAGCAGAGCCAGGCTGCTGCAGCAATTTAACTCTGCATTAAAATGTTGGTACAGCGGGCTCACGTGAGGCCTCACATGGCACAGAGGCCCCCAGGAAGCCAATTATATTTTAAAAGAGCTTTTTTGAACTAATTCTCAGAGCTATAAAGAGCTCTGTGTGCCATGCAGCTTGCTGTTGGCTGCAGGTTGATATATAACGTTGCAAAATAAGCTCAGGGACTGCATCCTCAAGCTTATATGTTTACTGCCCTCATGTCGTCTGATCTACCAGTTTACAAGCAAGAGCTGTATGGAGGCATCTTGTCAGAGCGACACAAACACTCCACGTAACTCCCCTGAAAGTCTAATTACAAGCATACAGACCAGAGCACAGCTGTTTTGGGCATGACTGAAAGCTCCACACAGAGCTCCTGCGTATCCAAAACCTTCGATTAAGATCATCCTGCAGGGAATTTCAGCCCGCTGAAAGCCACACCGAGCCTCGCTCACTGCTTAAACAATCATCTTTCTTTTTGGTTTTTTGGCGCTGCTTCATGTCTGTTTGAGTAATCAGGTTCCTGGACGGGGCCGGTTTGGAACAGACCCTGGTGGGAGATCCAGGGGCCAGCGCTGATTAAGTGATGTCTTTTGGACGAAGTGGTTGGTTCAGTTTCAGGCTTTTGTTTCAAACTCAAGAGGAAAATCACCATGAGAGCAGAGGGTGAAACATATACAGGAACAACTCAGCTATGACACATAACAAACACACAAATAACACACTGCACATTGCAGAGGAAAAGTAGTTAAAAATAAACTGCAATAGCCTCCTGCAATACTGCAAATCCCCCTGGGAGACCCCTGGAAACACAGGACAAGACAGCCCAAAAGGGCACCCATTCAATACCCCCCCCCCCCCCCCCCCACCACCACCACCACCACCAACAAAAAAAAAAAAAAGAAAAGAAAAAAGCAATTTGCCTCAGGTTCTTATCCCCAAACTTTGATTTAATGAGTCAAAGTTTCAGATTTTTTTCTCAATTTTCAAAAAGTGGAAACTTGAGATGCCTAACTCTAAATTTTGAGATAACAACCTCAAATTAACTACAGATGGAAATTTATTTTCAGTGGCAAGAACAAACTTCCTTCAGATTCCTCTTGAGATGACACTGAGAAGTTAAAAGAAGCTAAAAAACATATAAACCATAAAGAAATGGCCACAAAATCTTACATTGTGCTTGATTCATTTTCACTCGTTTTATTATCTTTTATTACTACTTGCACCCAGTTTAGCCTTCCAGAAGCCCATTAGAGGTCCCTGACACCACACAGTCAGGCATTTTAGCTTCAACGTGCTTTATGCTTATCTTACTTACCTTAGTTTTTGCACTGCCTACTGTTATCCCATTCTTAGTCCCCCACCAACTTACCCAGTCCCAAGCTTAGTTTATTTTAACAACACCCTACATTATTTTTTATTGCTCATGTTAGTTTCTACACTGAACTTACTCGAATCTTTAGTGTTTTCCCATTAGCATGTTGTCTAATTTATCCTGTAATATTGTTTTTAACTGTACCAGTGAGTGAGATTTGTAATGCTGACCGATTCTTGCTTTTGTTTCCCAGGAGAAGCTGTTTATAACAGTTCAGGATTCAAAGGCTGAGTGTTTCAAGGGTTCAAGGGGTTCAAGGTTCTTTATTTGTCACATGCATAGTTATACAAGTATAACACACAGTGAAATGTAGCCTGACACACTCCTCGACATGTGCAAAAATTGGGGGGGGGGGGGGCTGTAGAGGAAGAACATTATATATATATATAGTATATACATTGGGTCAAGAAGTTTCTGTGTATTTTATGTTGAACAAAGGCATTTTAAATACACTGCATTTGCCTGTAATGATTAGGGTCACGCTCACTGACTATCAAGGCTGCCGGGAACATTACATCAAGAATTTCTAAAGAATTCTGAGAAAAAAAATCAAACACCACAGAGGCAGAAATCGGTCCAGGCACGACAAGGACTCTCCCTCTGGATTCAAGTACGACTATTCCTGGACCCGGTATTTCCTGGATGGTGTAACTGAGTTTGATGGATACCGGTTCTGCAGTTCATGGACCAACATCTCCACAGGTTCTTTCAACACATGGACTTACTCCCAATCCATTTGTCCTCTAGTCTCCCTTCTAAACCTCCATGATAACAGCACCAGAAGTAAGCACAATTCCAAGGCACAATGATAATTCCAGATAATCTTGAGGTCAAATTGTTTATATTTGAGGTGAAAGTTGAGCAGAACGTTCATAATTTGGAGTAGACCAAGCGGCAAAAAGGCTTCTCAGTGGGTAAAATGGGTCACAGGATTTGGGATTGCGATGTTATCAAACATTTTCAGCTGATTTCTCCCACTGATCTGACTTCTTGTGAACATAAATTTAAGCAGTATGTGAGCACATACTTGAAAATGGTTTTATTTTCCAACCTGTTGAAGTCTGTCTTTATTTCTGCGGCATAAAAACTCAAACTGAGCCAATGTGACATAAATCCTTTCATCTCTCTGTGGTATTCTGGCTTCACCTTCAGCCATGTGTGACATAACAGCTTCTTCTTCTTCTTCTTTATTTTGAATGGCTCCATGTGTGCGTTGATGAGCTGATACGTCTCCGTTTTCCTGCTGTCTTCTTCTGGTTTACATTTAGCGTCTGTCAGCTTTGTGGTACTGATCAATTTAAACCAAATTCATCTGTTTGAGCACTGAAAATTATCTGAATGAATATTCACATCTACACTGCTGTCTTTCAGGTCTGCACTTCAAGATTGAGAATATAATTTACATTCTTTTACATTCTTTTTCTTGCATGCTTACAATAAGATACTGTTGCTTGTTTACAGCTCTTGAAGGCCTGAAGGACATACAATAACATTCAAAATGTAAATTCATTTTAATGTTGTAGATAAAAGATGTCACCTTTTGCTTAAGACTAGTATAAAACAGAGAGTTGATCTCTGACTCACCAGCAGCCAGCATATGAAATCAGTCTGCCTGCAGACAGAGGATCTCAAGGTTGATTTTATGCTTCATTCAAGCAAGAATACGCACAGATAATCATCTGAGCCTTTTATGGCTCAGAAGACGCAAAATGAGTCATAACAATAATGTTCAAACTCCTCTTTCAGGTCTCTTAAAGCTACTACCAAATTTCATCAGATAATACAAATATAAATATAAAGAGTAATAAAAACAATACAAAGCATTAGAAAATTTAATTTTAAAGTAAAGTTCAAGGAGGATGACTCCTTTATTATTGGACTTTTAGGAGTGAATTAATTTGCATACTCGCAGTTTGTCTGAGTTAAATCAGGTTTCCGTAACAGATGTAAGTGGTATATAATGGTTGACATTATATATACGATCTATTTTGCTATGATTTCTTATAGCCAATGTAGTCATTCTAGTATTGTAAACTTGTAGGTTTCTGTTGATATCCTGACTTCTATTGACAAACCACATTTGAGCAGCACAGTCAGTGAAGAGGGCCAAACAGGGACTGTATTAGCTGAAGGGCAGTCTTAAAACTGCCAGCTACCATCTGACAACAATTAACTTATTTTTCAGCTTTTTAAAATTAATTCATCTGGATCATAAACAATGACCACCTCACATTAGAAGTCTTCAAATGGTTATTTGTTTTCCATCATGAAACCCACTGGCTACACCAGAAGCCCCCACATATTGGCCACTGTACGTCAGCAGCTAGAGAGGGAGTTCCCAGTATGTGTTTTGGTAAACTTTTAGAATCAATGTTTGTCAGAAAAATATGTCTGATAAAAAGGCTTTGGGGAAAATCTTCAAGATTTGGTTTAACCCTTTGAGGTTTAAGTCCTCAGTGTTGCTGGGAAGTAACCAAAAATACTATGATTTGTAGGATTTTTTTGTAATAATAGAAATAGTTTATTTTATGCATGCCAATCATAATGTTTATTTTTGATCAACAAACCACAACCCCAAGATGGAAGATCTTGTGTACTTCCCAATAACTGCATAAGATATTAAGCAGTGGAACTCCTCACCTGCAGCTGAGGTCTTAAGTCCCCAAGTCTCTTGCTGCAGCTGTATCCAGGGTTTCCCTGATTTTAACAGGCCTTGTCTTCATCATCATCTCCCCCATCCTCCCATCATCCACCTCCCATCATCCTTCCATCATCCTCCACGCTCAGCCCAGCCTAGTCTTATTTTCCTAAAACAAGGGAATCCCAGGCTGCAAAAAAAGAGGGATGAGAGGGTAGGAATTCCTCTGCATCGTAAGTCATCTGTCAGAAAAACTCAAGGGAGGAAGACATCAAAGAGAAAAGCAAGGAAACAAAGAGGGAAACATTTGGAGTCCAGATCAGAAAGTCTGGGGGAGTTCCAGAGGACAACAAAATTCAAAGATGGTCCAACTTCTGCTACAGCTTTCAACATGAACATTGGAGATTAAACACAGAGCCAGTTCAACAGTTTATTGACTAAATAAAATGAATCCATAAAAATTTCAAGTCTCAAGTTAGACTTAACGTTCTTAGATTCATATATCAAGGTCTTATTAACATTGAATTGCATAACTCAGTTCCACAATTCTGCCTTTCACTCATCACTTAATTTAATTTCAAGTCCCAAATCAGTTGAGTCAGAAGTTATCATGCCAAAGTTGCAAGTCTAGCAATTCAAGACCAGCAACTGCACATCAAGTGCTAAGTATCAAATCAAGGCAGATAAAAAACTAAATCTAGACAAGCTGGTCCTCTTTAAGCCGAAAGTCCTCCGATTCATGACTTGATTCAGAGTCAAAGCCATGTAAAACAATCTTGTACGTCAAAGGAAAAGTCAGATAAGATCTGTCAAAAAGGACTGCTAAAGTGTCAAGTCCCAAAGCAACTCAAATCCAAATTGTGTTTCGAATACATAAAGAGTGGAGTCAAGACTAACAAGTACAAAAGCTACTCTGTTGGTGGGTGTGTGCATGTTTGTGCGGCCTTAAACCACTTAATTTGGCAACAGGATATATTATCATTCTAATAAAAACACTATTTGGAGTGAGGATGATTCAGGTCAGGGACTGGTAACATTTAAAAGGAAGGAATATTAATTTGGAAACTCAGACTTTGGTCTTGATTCTGCAAAACGGACAAATGTCCTGAGGAACATTAATCACAGTATCCAAACATAGAGCACCATTCAGGGCCAAACTGAAGCACTGAGAAAACAATTAACAGTTTGACCCCTGCTGACGAATACCTTCCCATATGGAAGGAGGCAACACAGAAACAGTGATGGTACATGGTGGATGTTTCCAAGGGAAAACAATGTTGAAAAGATGAATGACTCACAGAGGACAGACTCAGAAGACTGCCAGACAGGACAGCAGGATGATCTGCAGGCAGGTGCAGGAGGGAAACATTCAGTACTTCAGTAGAGATGTGTGTGGAATATTCTCCTCCCAAAAGATTGCACTCTCAAAGGGAAACTTATACAAATACATATGCAGCAAGGTCAGACACAAGAAGTGCCCTGAAAACATTTGCACTGTGCCTCTTAAGTTAAGTGGTATTGACAGAGCTTATAGAACACAGATTTGCACAGTGTTAGTGAATTTTGTCCTAAATGTGTGAGATAAAACATTATTATTAGCAACTGCAGAGAAGTGATGAGAAACTGAGTCAAACATTTGCAAACTAAGTCAAATGTGTGCAAACTGAAGGTCCAAAATTAAAGCTTGATGGTCTCTCATTGAGGTGGATTACATACATACAGGAAGCTCCACAGCAACCTTGCATTTCTCAGATGAAAACAGGAATTTCCAATCAGCATCTGCACCTATTTATACGGTTATCAATTGGAAAGCTGTCAGAGATTTACAGTTAACAAACGGTCAGGTGAATAAACAACACCGAGACACTTGATACTGATAACGTGCGGCACGGGTGAATCTCAGACAGAGAGACACACCGTACTGCAGCATTCGTTTATTTTTATAGGTTACATCGTCAATATGCAAATATAATCACATTTCCTGTTACGCAGGTCCTGATGCTGTCTGTGTGTAAGCTGTGTGTGTGTGTGTGTGTGTGTGTCACAAAGTATGTGTGTTGCAAGTCAATTTCTAAGAATAATATAATGCAAGTCAACTTCTGCGGATATGTATTTCTGTACTGGTCTCTTGCGGTAAATGTCAGTGTCACAGGGTCAGCTTCCTGTTTCTACAGAAAACTGTGTCTGGTGAAATATGTATAACATAACATTTGAAGCATAATCAAATAAAACAATAAAAACTCCCTAACAAAAGCTAAAGCTGGAAAGTGAAAATGCCCACAAAAGATATATATATATATATATTTATTTATTTATTTTAAATCCCCAATCACCCCTGCGGGCGGTTTATCCATCAAGCTCGGGTCCTCTACCAGAGGCCTGGGAGCTTGAGGGTCCTGCGCAGTATCTTAGCTGTTCCCAGGACTGCGCTCTTCTGGACAGAGATCTCCGATGTTGTTCCTGGGATCTGCTGGAGCCACTTGTCTAGTTTGGGAGTCACCGCACCTAGTGCTCTGATTACCACTGGGACCACGGTCACCTTCACCCTCCACATCTTCTCGAGCTCTTCTCTGAGCCCTTGGTATTTCTCGAGCTTCTCGTGTTCCTTCTTTCTGATGTTGCTGTCATTCGGAACCGCTACATCGATCACTACGGCCATCTTCTTCTGTTTGTCTACCACCACTATGTCCGGTTGGTTAGCCACCATCGTTTTGTCCATCTGTATCTGGAAGTCCCACAGGATCTTAGCTCGGTCATTCTCCACCACCCTTGGGGGCGTCTCCCATTTTGACCTCGGGACTTCTAGGTTATGCTAGGCATAGATGTTCCTGTGTACTATGCCGGCCACTTGGTTATGGCGTTCCATGTATGCTCTGCCTGCTAGCATCTTGCACCCTGCTGTTATGTGCTGGATTGTCTAAGGGGCATCTTTACACAGCCTGGTAGGATTTCTGGATGTCAGCCAGCTATCTGCCGGTGGTACCACAGTGCAGTGGCCTGTCCTCCCATGATGGTTCCTCGCCTTCCTCCTCTTTCTTGGGTTTCTGCTGCCTGAGGTATTCACTGAGCACACTGTCAGTTGGGGCCATCTTTGTGATGTATTCATGGATGTCCGTTGTCTCATCCCCAGCGCAGCTTCAGCTTTGTCACTGATTCCTGGACATTGGTCTCCAGAATCTGTTGATACTGAGTGGAATCCATGTTTCCCTCAACTTTGACAAGATTCCCAGTCACTGTACTGCCCACACAGCCCCACAGCATGATGGAACCACCACCATATTTTACTGTAGGTAGCAGGCGTTTTTTTGGAATGCTGTGTTCTTTTTCCTCCATGCATAACGCCTCTTGTTATGCCCAAATAACTCAATTTTAGTTTCATCAGTCCACAGCACCTTAATCCAGAATGAAGCTGGCTTGTCCAAATGTGCTTTAGCATACCTCAGGTGGCTCTGTCTGTGCTGTGGGCGGAGAAAAGGCTTTCTCTGCATCACTCTCACATACAGCATCTCCTTGTGTAAAGTGCGCTGAATGGTTGAACGATGCACAGTGACTCCATTTGCTGCAAGATGATGTTGTAGGTCTTTGGTGCTGGTCTGTGGGTTGACTCTGACTGTTCTCACCATTCGTCGCCTCTGTTTAGCCGAGATTTTTCTTGGTCTGCCACTTCAAGCCTTAACTTGAACTGAGCCTGTGGTCTTCCATTTTCTCAATATATTCCTAACTGTGGAAACAGCTTAAATCCCTGAGACAGCTTTCTGTATCCTTCCCCTAAACCATGATGGTGAACAATCTTTGTCTTCAGGTCATTTGAGAGTTGTTTTGAGACCCCATGTTGCTACTCTTCAGAGGAAATTAAAAGAGGAGGGAAACTTACAATTGACCCCCTTAACCTCCTAAGACCCGAACTCTTCCACGGCATGCATTTTTAATTTCTCTTTGATATTTGGGCTGATTGGGACCCAATGAATGTAAAAACAAAGAATTACCAGATTTTTATTTTTTTTTTTACCTTTTTTTGTTTCTAAGAAAAATGAGAGCCACATATGAGGATATTTGTTTAAAATTTGATAGAACAGTACCAGTATAATGTCCTCATGAGTGGACATCAGGCCCATGTAGAGCAAAATTGAGTATTTTGGTCTAAATAACCCAAAATGTGATGTCCACATATGTGGGCGCCAGGTCCTAGGAGGTTAAATACTCTTTCTCATTATTGGATTCACCTGTGTATGTAGGTCAGGGGTCACTGAGCTTACCAAGCCAATTTCTTGGCTTGGCTTCTCTAAAGGTTTTGGAATCAATAAAATGACAACAGAGCCCAAATTTATGCACCTGCCTGATTTTGTTTAAACAATTATTACACACTTTCTGTAAATCAAATAAACTTCATTTCAAATATCACTGTGTGTGTCTCCTATATGATATATTTAACTGACATTTTATATTGTAAAAACCAATGATTTATACAGGAAAATAATCACTATTAACAAGGTTGCCCAAACCTTTGCATCCCACTGTATATGTAATATTATATACAATATAAAACACAGTATTTCTCTGCAATTACAAACTGTGTGTAAGCAATCTTGGTATCAAATTGAAGCTAACATTTGTGAGACTTCATCAGAGGTGTAAATATTATGTTCCACTAATTGGAAGTTGCAAGGTGAAAAATACATGCGACGCTAGTTATGCCGCTCGTTCTTGTCCAATCAAATATCTGTAACTGGGCCCAAAATTTAGATTTTCAACAGAAAATGGCTCTGAGGCATTGTGGGAGATGCCGTTTCCTTGTTAACTTAAGTCGAATGAAGATGTGGTGTGTTGTTTGTATTTTGTAAATTTTGCAAAATGATATAACTGCTCTTTTAATTGCTTGATTTTTTGTATTAATGGGTTATATGTACTTCTAGCTGGAGGTTTAGTTGAAGGTTTCTGTGGATACCATATATGCACATATTGGCACAACGGACCTCGTGTCACAGCTAATGAAACGGAACAGCCCCCCGCCCCCCGCCCCCCCTGCTACCGGGGGTGTTGGGGCTCAGGTTGATGTTGCCATAACTGAGACACACTCACTAACTTTTAACTAACAGTTTTAGTCTTGTTTTCTGGTGGACATCTATGCGCACTTGAATGTTTTTCTGTGAGTCAAGAAGTCAAAATCAAGTGGAGCGAATGAGTTTTAAAGCAACCACAGAGACTCTTCACCCAATAATGCTCTTAACTGAATAATAACAGATGTGCAGTTTTGCCTCCTGGACACTACACTCAGTGGAAAAGATGAAACACTCCAGAAATCCTTTTACAGTGAAAACATGTTTAATCAGAGTTTTTATGTGATCACATTATCAGTTTTTAAAGAGCTCTGAGACAATCAATTCTAGTGTTAGCATTGCAACTAGTGAGACAATAAGCAAGAGATTTCAATAGAAATTACTTCCGGGAATTACCCAGAAGTCCCCTGTTTGGCCTCAGAACAAGCTGTTCCTGGAAAGATGGAGGGCAACAGGGCAGGTGAGTGTTTCCAAGTGACTCCTTGAGAATGTTGTCACCAGCAGCAACACATTTTCCCAGTGTAGGTCTGAGAATGTTAGAATCAGTTTTCAGTCCTCTGCCTCATGTGGAACTAATCTGCTCTCAGAAACCAGGATCAAATTCCAGGGTTAGTCCATGAACTGCCTCATGTGTCCTCTGCAGTTTGTCTTCTTACTGAGACCTAACAGAAAAAGACTAAGGAAGTAGAAACATTTAGCGTTATATAAGTCTCTAAACAACTCTAATGCTCACCTGATCTCTGAGCTCATTAACGCTTTAGAGCCGATCGGAGCGGGCACGCTCTGTTTTGCGTAACTATTTTTAAATCCCGGTAGCACTGCAACCACGTAAGCTAGCGCAAAAATTTTTTTTGCATATGAAACCGGAGGAGTTGTACTTACATCTTATGCCATCAGCTTGTCCTAGGTCACGGTTTCCTTCCACATAAAGCTTTGCAAAAACTGCATAAAAAGCGCTTGCAGGAACAAAAACATAATATTCCAGAAACACGCTTTGCCGATCCGATCAGCTGTTCATAACACTTCCTACGTTGTAATAGACGTCAGCGCGAACTTTTGCATTTCCGCCATTACCTGCCCGAAACCGGAAGTGACGTCATTTTCGTGGAAATGTAGTCTTTTTTACCATCAGGGCCTCAGGGCCTATACTGGTCTTTTTAAAAGTTATCTTTGACTTTATGACTTTCTGTGTCGTTTCTGGGATGCTTAGGACTCATATTGCACTGCTGGAAATAGTTTATTTTGATGCATATGCTGCCATTTTGCAAATTTGCAGTATAATATTTATTTTCGTTTTTCCTGCAGTGTATAAAAATTGGTGTATTTCAAAAATAAAACTATGAAGACACTCAAAATAAGTTTCCTGTGGTAGGAAACTATTTTGTGCAACTTTTTTGTATTTACAGTTTTGAGGGATAAGCCTCTTAAATTTCTCTAACTAGAAATATATGTTAAAAAAGCAAAAATGATTTTCAATTTTTTTGTAGTTTATTGCACTTTTTTGCAATTTATGTAATTACTATGCACTTAATGAATACATATTATTAAAATCTGGGCTATAATGGTTGTATTGATGTATAGCAACTTGAAATGCTCCCAAAAATGGCTCCACAGCATGTAAAAATATAATATAAGCTCTGGCGGACTTGGTTCTATGGTAGGTCTTAAAGGGTTAAAGATTTTCCTGATGAGTGTGGTCTCAGTTGCTAGTTTCAAATATTATTAAATAAAACATGTTTATTTAGAAAAGTATGGTCAAAGAAGGTCCAGAATTCACTCATTACATGTAGTTTCAAAAAGCTTTAGTGAAGTCCCATTTAAAAGCCTAAGTTAATGGGTGACATGATGATGGATAAATCTGCTTTACGTGCAGTCTACAGTTTTCCTCTGAAGCTGCAAAGTAAGGGAAAACCAAAGATAGGAATCAAAGGAGCTTGCAAAGAAAAGCATCTAGACTTCTATAAGTTACTTGAAGACATTTCACCTCTCATCCGAGAAGCTTCTTCAGTTCTAAGGTCAAATGGTCCACCTCTCCACCATTTGACCTTAGAACTGAAGAAGCTTCTCGGATGAGAGGTGAAATGTCTTCAAGTAACTTAAAGAAGTCCAGATGCTTTTCTTTGCAAGCTCCTTTGTCTACGATGACCTGGATGACTGAGAACCTTCACAGACACAAAGATAGGAATGATATTATTTAAAAGCAACATGACTCTCATAATATGGATATTTGCACTGACTGGGAGTTAATTTTTTATAGCTTTGTTTACAATGTAATTACGATAATAGGCTTAACTAATTAAATCTCTTTTGGTCCATAAAAATATCACAAAATAGTGGGTTTTGAGGCATTAAGAGAAAAAGTCTATTTGGCAAAAACTGCAGGTAAAACAGAAAAATAACATGTCATGATCTTCAAATGGAAATTTTGGCATTCAAATGCGCTTTTCATGGAAGTAGTAATAAGATGGCACTAGTCCAATATGGCGGCCAACCAAACCGGTTAGACAACCTGTTTGACCGGTTTCGTGTGTGTGCGCATGCGCATTCAGGTGTGCTCAGGGTATGCGAGTTCATGTGTGGAAACACACAGGGTGTCAGAGAGGTTATATGAGTTTATGTTTTTTTAACTGGGTTTTAATTTAAACAAACCATAGGGTTTTTAATTAAACTATTTTATCACTTTGGTGTGTCTCAACATTCAGTTATGCAGACATATGTGTTCTTAAGAGCAATTCTTTGTTTTTGTGTGGAATCGGTGGAAGCCGTTTTGCTTCACAGTGTGCATTAACAAAGCTGGAATGCTTTTTATTTACATCTAGTCAAAAGTGTTGGTAACAGTGTTTTAATCACACTAATTTTGTGATTCTGACAATGTCTCAGCATGCAGCGATTTTAAAAATGGCACAAATGAGAATTTCTTCTGAATGGGCAATGTCAGCCTGTTCACAAGTGTTTCATTTAATCAAACCACTAGTTTTTAATCTAACTAGTTTTTAGGCATCTACTGGGGTTTCTTTCACGGGTTGATGCGATCATTTTATTTAAAAATCGGGATTTCAGAGTGTTGAACTAAGAGGGAGACAGAGCCAGCTAGTTTTTTAACACAGTAAATGGTCACAAATAACATTCAGCCCTTTAGAAAATTAACGCTATTGGACTACTTCTAAAACACGTTGCACACGATGTCACCTTTTCCCCCAAAGCAGCCAGTATCGCTCTTTCAAACTAATTGTGTTTTAATCACACTCATTTTGTGATTCTGATGTCACAGCATGCAGTGATGCAAGCATTTTATTTATTTAAAAACGGATCAAACGGGAATTTCTTCCGTAAGGGGGTTCATGGTTTCAGAGTAGTTTTTAACACAACAGATGGTTGCAACTAACATTCAGCCCTTTAGAAAATAAATGCTGCAGTGATACTTCTAAAACCAGTCGCACAGACCCGCTCCATCTTTTCAACAGCCGGTTAATTGTTTGAAATTGTTCAGGATTGCAAAAGCCCAACGCGGGTAACATTTAATTGTTGTGATTCCATAGGAAGACAAAAGATAGATGTATCACTTAGTTGTTGAGAGTACCATGCGAACAAGGGCCCAACCTATTGTTTAAAGTGGCCGGTATCGGCTCTTTTTGTAATTCCTCGAGAAGGTAAAAGCTCCGCAGATGTACCAGTCGCGCAGGGTCTCGTATATTTTCTGAAGTAGCCAGCAACAGCGGACCCTTAGGCCTATCTTGGCCAGTTACACCGGAGCTCAGCAACTGCGTGCCCCACCCTCATTGTTTTAAACTTGCACAGCAAGGTGATGCCCAGCAGGTGTATCGCCCCCAGACTTATCGGCCCCCCATCTATTGGTTTTGGAAGCACCCGGTCCTATATGAAGCGTTCCTCAGAGCGTGAGACCCTCGCTATTACGCGTCAGGACCAGCGCCGGTGCAGACCATTTTCTACCCACACAGAGCGTTTCTGACAGGCTGGCGTTGCTTATGCATAAGAGAAAAGCAACAATACAACACGGTTCTCTGCTCCAAGACATCCACAGTCCTTTCACACCGTAAGCATGTATGTTATAGCCGGCGCTTCATAAATGTCTGTTTGGCAGCGCAGATTGTTCAAACTGTTTTTAAAACGTGACTCATTTGTTGTCCAAAAAACATTTCCTCTGAATTTGCAAAGTTACTGATTTAAAAATATATATTTTCAAATTTTTAGCTGGATGTCAAACATATGATAGACTCTTGAGCATATTTATAAAGCAAAATTCACAGTGGTATAACCATAAAAGATGCCCAACTGTGCACCATTGCACTCTAATGCAAGCCCTTAAACTGTATGCTGATAAGTGCATGAAGTATACCTTTACCTCTATAGCTGAAAAGAGTCTGCATCCATAATTTGTGGATCTACTGATTTGTTTTTAATGTGGCACTTTTTTTTTCACGAACTGCGGATGATGAAATCCTCTTTATTTAAGAAAGTGTCCCTAAGTTATTGCTGCTCATACTTACTGAGTTCCCTAGCTACTTCTTTACTATGTCAGTAAACTTTTTGAACAAGGCAGGCATCGTAGCTTTAAAGACTGTCACAGGTAATGGGAAAATACGGACTCAGTCGCGGAGCTCTGGATGAAAACGGGCTGGTCCGGACCGGCCTAATTTGAGAAACATGAAACACGCTGTGTACCTTCATGTTCCGCGGGAGGGCCAGCCGGACAGTTACTGGATTCAGGACGGCTTGCACAGAAAAGGGTCCAAGGAACCGGGGAGCCAGCTTCTTGGACTCGGTCCGCAGAGTGATGTTCCTAGAGGAAAGCCATACCTGCTGGCCCACCCGATAAGCCGGAGTAGGGACGCGGCGGCAGTCAGCCAGTCTCTTATTCTGTGCGCTCGTACACAGTAGGCCGCTTGAGTCGCCGGCCAGATCCGTCGACAGCGCCTCATGTGATGTTGGACGGAAGGCACGGCCACCTCTCCCTCTGTGATGGAAAGGAGTGGGGGTTGGTACCCCAGGGATGCTTCGAAGGGAGAGACGCCTGTAGCGGCCGACGTGCTGGAGTTATGGGCGTATTCGGCCCACGCCAACTGCTCACTCCATGACGACTGTTTGGAGGAAACAACGCAGCGCAGCATGGCCTGCAGCTCCTGGTTCACTCGCTCTGTTTGCCCATTAGTCTGCAGGTGGAAACCAGAAGACAGGTTGACCTGGACCCCCAGCTTGCCACAAAACATCTTCCACACCTGAGAGGTAAACTGGGGCCCACGGTCAGAAACATGTCCAGAAGAATGCCGTGAAGGCAAAAAACATGCCGGGTTAGGAGCTGGGCAGTCTCTAGAGCGGTGGGAAGTTTGGTAAGGGCAACAAAATGGGCAGCCTTAGAGAAACGGTCAATGATGGTGAGTATAACAGTTTTACCAGAGGATGGAGGGAGACCAGTGATGAAGTCCAGAGCGATGTGCAACCATGGCCGGCTGGGGACAGGCAGTGGTCTAAGGAGTCCCGATGGAGGTGAGTTGGACGTTTTATTTCGAGTGCACACAGGACATGCGGCCACATACTCCTGGACGTCCTGAGAGAGAGAAGACCACCAAAACAACCTTTATAAAAAGGTGACAATTCGATTCCTACCTGGATGGCAGGTAAACCGTGCGGTGTGTGCCCAGTGGATAACCTTACCCCTGACCGCCGAGGGAACATACAATCTACCTTCCGGACCACCCTTTCTATCTCCCAGGTGAGGGTCCCCACAATGCACGAGGCCAGCAGAATGGGCCTCTCCTTCTCCTCAGGGTCTGTGTCTGGCGCGAACTGGCGTGACAAGGCGTCAGGTTTCGTGTTCCGGGACCCGGGCCTGTAGGTAATGGTTAGGCCAAACCGTGCAAAAAACAATGCCCACCTGGCCTGTTGGTCGTTCAGACGCTTAGCCGCTTGGAGGTAGGCAAGGTTCTTGTAGTCCGTCCAAACGACAACAGGATGTTCGCTCCCCTCCAGCCAGTGCCGCCACTCCTCCAGTGCCAACTTGATGGCAAGAAGTTCCCGGTCACCCACGTCATAATTCCTTTTGGCCTGAGAGAGACGATGGGAGAAAAAGGCACAGGGGTGTAATTTACCTTCCTCGCGCTGAGAGAGAACCGCCCCAACTCCCCCTAACTCTGCTGCCTAAAAATCAGAGAGCATTGAGTCAAAAGTCCCCGGCTTTTGTCCAAATCTCCACTGAATTTTTCAGGTACAGGTAACGTGTGTTCTCGCTGTGGTGGAGGTGGAGATGGAGGAAGAGAACAGGCCACCGCTACATTTAGAAGCTCTACTGGTGGTTGTGGTTGTGCAGGGAGCTCTGGTGGTTGAACAGGTGCTCTGGGTGTAGCAAGCAACATACGTTTCAGTTCAGATACCACCTGTAGTAGCGCGGACTGCTCCTTGGCAACATGCTGCTGCATTTTTTCATGTCGTTCCAACCGTTCAGCTTGAAGAGCGAGCACGCGCTGGACGGAGTTGAGTCCACTGAGTCCATTGCTGGCTGGATTGTTCTGTCATGGGTAATGGGAAAGGATGCGAAGCAAACAGTGCGTTTATTTACAGTGCTCAAAAACAGTTTCAAAACACAAAGCGAAGTGCAAAAATTCAACGGTGATCCTCTCCAAATTCCCAGTGGTGTGCAGGTGAGTCTCCCAAGTGATTATCTGAGTGTGTTTCTCCTCCGAGAGCTTAATCCAGCGGGCTCCTTCTCTCCAACCTTCTGCTCCATATCACTTCCTCCTACAAACGAGCGACAACAACAGGTGAGAAGGGTAGCTGGCTAAAGCTATGTTACAAGTAACAAACACTCTTTACTACCAAGCTTCCAGTACAATCCAGCGTCGACTGCAGTAAGGACACACCGTTAAATACCTCGGCCCCAAACCAAGAATCATTAGTGACAGCTGGGTGGCAAATTAGGTGCAGGTGTGTCGGCCGCTGGGTGGAGACAACAAGGGTGGGGAGGAGGAGAGAGAAAGAGACACACACATACTCATAGGCAGGTCATCCGTCCGACCATGACAAAGACACGTCTTAATTGAAGGAAAGGCAAAAAATTTGGTTGAATTTTATGTGGCTGTTCATATTAAATCCATCAAAGAGTGAAAATCCAAAAAGCTGCTGCAATCCTTTGTATTAATGATCTGTGTGTGTGTGTGTGTGTGCTACTATGTGAGTGTGTGTGTGCGCATGCGTGCATGCGTGCTCGCAGAACGAAGGTCAAGACAGGAGCTTTTTTTTTAATGCATTTCCAATCAGCTTTTTTTTTTTTTTTACAAGAAGTGTAGCTCATACATTGCAATAAATGTATTCTGCTACATCTGCTAATGAGAGAACATGTTTTTTCATCATAAAGACTGTGATATGAAGCATTGTTAAAGTGTCACTTCAGTAATGCTGCTGAGAAAAAAAAAGTGTTGACTTTTATTTTTTAAATACATGACTTAAAACACTAAATTTCAAATGTTTATTTTAAGTCTAAAGAACATAACAGCTGGTAAGACGATGAATTTTGCTTCTCACTGTCCATGTTATGTTGTAGTATCCATTATCATGTATGCTACTTTGCTCTGTGGACTGTAAAATGTTTTATTGTATTCATGAAATAAACCAGACTTTCAATGTCTGAATCTTTTACTGTTTTTTCTGCTTTTGTTCACCCCATGTTGACAAAACCCACAGACATCCAGAGTAGGGATGGGTACCGGTACCGGTTCTGACATAGACGGTAGTAACCAGACCGAAAAGCAGCGCACATTTCGGTGCTTTATTTCGGTGCTTTTTTTCCCTGAGATGTCATACACTTTGAATTCTAGCCAATCATTTTACATTTCCGAGGATAGTAGGCGGATCCAGGTATGTACATTTTTTTAGAGCAGAGCTACAGATTAAAAATGCCCAAGGCGAAGCGGTCAAAAGTCTGGCTGTACTTCACAGCAAAATATGCAAACTCAGCAGCCTGCAACAAGTGCTTTAAGCTGATACTGTGATACTGTCAAAGGAAGTAACACCTCAAATCCGATGAAACACCTGGCGACGCATAGCGTTTTTTTTAAAAGCCGAAAAATGTGCTGTATTTGATAGCTTGCTGCGAGACCTCACACCGAGCGCATCTACTGCGGGTGTGGTGCCTGTTATCGGACCCGGAGTCAGCAACATCTCCCAAAAACCCGAAGAGGAGAGTCCTGGCCCCTAGCCCTGCCAGTGTAGCAGAAATGATGAGGATGATGATGCAGCAGCAGCCGTTCTTCTCTGCGTGAGTAGCTTAATGTTGTTCGTGTATAATTTACATTGAGTAGGCTAACCACGTTATCACATTAATGCATGTAAGGTGAACTAGCAAACACCGTCGTAGTTACATGCGGCTGTCTTCTTGTTTGATGGCAGATACTTCCTTCAACCTGGCCAAAAAGGCTAAAATGGCCAAAGAAAAAGTGGAAAACAGTTAAACATGAGAGGTTTTTAGACAAAGTTTGTGTTTTTTCTATTGTTTAAGCACTGCTTCCAGCCAAGAGTGATACCATATATGCCACATAGCTGCAGAAAAGGCTAACATTGTTATCTTTTTACAAAAAAAACAGCTGAACATGAGAGGTTTTTGGACCAATTTTGTGTTCTCCATTCTTTAAGCACCGTTTAAGCACTGGCACCGTTTCAAAAGTACTGGTTTGGCACCGGTATCGGATAAAACCTAAACGATACCCATCCCTAATCCAGAGTTAACTCACTAAAATGTGGAGCAATCTCAGTGTATTTAGCTGCTTTTTCCCTAAACACAATCAGCTGACTGAGAGAAATGCCTGTTGTCCTCACTTTGGTCATTATGAATGTTGAAGGAGATTTGTTCCATAGACACCTTATACTAGTGTTTCCTGCACTTAATCTAACACTACTATGTTGTATTTAAATCCAGATTCCTTTTATAGATTACAGTGAAATTTGTTAAACCATTGCTTAATGGGACAGAAGTACAAGTTGCTCTTTACTAACACATTGTAGACAAGTTTATTTTTATTGCTGGACAACACAGCTAGCAGTCTCACACACTCTTTAGATTTTTGAAGTTTTGTGCGTAATGGTTTAGTCTCACACACCTTACCCTTTTCTCCCCAGTATCACAACAGTATGACTCCCAAAGTACGGCTCTAAATTCAGAACAGTAATATACAGTTGGAAGATTAATGATTGCGGTTTTTTTTGTTGTTGTTTTCTTCTCTGTGTTGATGTTGTTCTTGTGTGTGTGTGTGAATGCCTTAGAAGTCAAAGTATACATTATCCATACTTACAAAAAACATTTTTAATTTGAATTAGAACTGAGATTCTAAGTTGTGAACAGAAATCTTATACTCAGCCAGGAGTATGTTTCCACACTTTCACAATGCTGAGGTGTCTAATCCATGATCCA
Source organism: Aulonocara sp. 'chitande type north' Nkhata Bay (assembly GCF_057382095.1). Taxonomy (NCBI): domain Eukaryota; kingdom Metazoa; phylum Chordata; class Actinopteri; order Cichliformes; family Cichlidae; genus Aulonocara; species Aulonocara sp. 'chitande type north' Nkhata Bay. The sequence continues at coordinate 19,840,988 of NC_141365.1, forward strand.
ACAGATGGTTTGTCACACGCAGGTGAAAAGGGCAAGCCACCCCTTACTTACACAACCTCACACACTATAGATTTTTAAAGATCTTGTGTACAACGGTTTAGCTACAGATAAAACTTCTACTTTTGATAAAGATCACTCCCTCTGCATATTTCTTAAGAAATGAAGCGTCTTTACTGGGATATTTATTGTTAAACTATGCGATTTTCCAAATGTGTGTGGAGTAAAATGTTGTGACCAAGAATCATTCAGTATTAACAACACAAACTGTTTTGATAGCAGAAACAGTCTGCCTTATAGCTCCCATACTTTACCGCTAGTTTTATAAACACACTCGTCTTCATGCCTGTTTAATTGTTTTTTTTATGAAACTGGTTTTCAATAGTACAACCAACGTCTGACTTTTCTTTGCTCCCCAGTATAAATGCAAGAATTTTGAAGGCTTTATTGAAACTGTCACAATTTAACACTCAGTGCCATAAACAGAGTTGATCCATGTCTCTATAGACACTGTTTCATACATCAACAGCTCTGAAAATCACTTTTAAAGTAATGTAGAACATGATCTCTCTCACTCTCAGTGTCTCTAAAAACCCAGCAAACTGACAATCACCTCTAAACAAGGGGTTAGTTTATAGGTTTTTTGTTTGTTTGTTTGTTTGTTTGTTTGTTTGTTTGTTTTGTTTTGTTTTTTATCAGGCGCAACCACCAGACTAAGTTTGTAGTCTCACCTGCTAATATTATTTTATTATAGCACAATATTCAGCTAGGTTACTACTTTGACTTTCTTACTTTGAGCACATTATCAAACTTTTACTTGAGTATTTCTGACGCTAGCAGCTATGCTTCTACTTAAGTAAAAAATGCCTGCACTATCAATATATAAAGCTGTCTGTAATTCTTGAACAGTTCATGCAAAAATTATAAATTAAACCTCCACCACAGCTAACTCTTTTTAAAAACAAATAACAGGTGTATTTCTTAGATCTACTGATACAGCCAAAACACTCTGCTTGTATAATGCCATATTCTCTCCCAGCGTACCCTTGTCTCACAACAGGGGAATTCCCAAAGTACAACTCAATAAACAGAGACTCTAAAACCAGAACAGAAAGATAAAGTTGGAAGATCAAAGATTAAGGTTTGTGTTTTTATAGCACGAAGTAAACTGTCCCCCATAGTCTTCTAGACCTTGTTGTGCTTACCTTAGAAGACAGATTATACATTAGTCATACTTCCAAAAACATTTTGAATTCCATTTATAACTGAGATGTCAAGCTGATATCAGACATCTTATGCTCACCAGGAGCATGTATCCCCAACTTCAAAACCTTAAGGTGTCAAATTCACAAACCCAACATGGGCTCATTCAACACAGGGGCCAGAAGTGCATGTCGGCCTTTACTGACACACTGTAAATAAGTTCAACACAGGGCAACGCGGCTAACAGCCTTGGAAACACTTTACATGAAATAAAACCTTTTAGAAAACCCTTTACAAGAATAAATGTGATGATCTGTTTTACCTGAATCAAATGTATTTTTTGTTTACTTGAAATAAAACTTATTTTGGAAACCCTGTACATAAAGTAAAAAGTATCGTGTTGTAAGTTCTGGCTTTAATATTTCCAGCTGATAAGGAGACATATTGCATTTCAAACGCTTCATACAAAAGACTTTTAAACAACCACTTTGTCTGTAATGACAGTATCAAGCAACAAAGCATTGTTTTTACTAAAATTCAACATTTTCAGATGAAAATTTTACTACTTTAAAAAAAAAAATATTTTACTGTAACAACCCCCTGAATGCAATTTTAGGATGATATTCTTGGAGATTCCATATATATAGAGATATGCTTTTGGAGTGAGGGTATCTAATACACAAGTTGTCACTGTGTTTTGTACTACCAGCTGTGAGGGCTCTGCTTTTACTTTGTCTCGTGAGTAGAGCTGGGCAATATGAGATTTTTTCATATCACGATGTTTTTTTCATTTCAGGCGATAACGATATCTATCACGATATAAGCCAAATAACTATATTTGTAAGATTTAAATGTGCCGTTGCTCACAAGTAAAATGTGAAATAATCAGCAGCTTGTTTTGATTTAAATATTTATTTCCCATAATAAGTTCAACAGGGTAGATGTACTTAAGAAACATGAGACTTTTTCAGATAAATAACGGCAAATATTGCAAACTACACAAAAGGCAGCCGCTAAAGCGTTTAAGTTTCAAAATAGAGCAAACAAAACAGGCTACTAAATTGTCAATTCCACTTAGAAACAAAATTTTAATTCTAAGAATAAGTCTTAGTTTGTGTTACAATAGAACAGACAAAACTGACTAACTTTTGTCAATATCAAATAAACTGAGAACTAAAAGGAAATTCTCAATCTCTCCTTGTTGTATAGCTTAGCTTTTCAAACAGTTTTAACAGTTACATTAGTCTGACAAAAGCCGAATGACGAATTAGCGCTTCCAGTCAGAGATTGAGCATGCACCGCTTTATTGTATTTCCAGACTTGCTTTCGGCACAATTTACAGTGCACGCTACTCTGTTTTTTGTCAGACTTGAAATAGCCGAAATACCTTCACACTACGGAACTTCTATGGCTCTTCCGTTCGACAACCTCTCCGGCATTGGAACCATCATCAGTTTTCTCTTCGGTAACCTTCGGTCCTGCTCTCGGTTGATTTTTCTCTAGTCGGCACACTCGTTTCCTCCATTACCCGGGCGGCACGGCGGCTGGCTGCTTCCCAAAACAAATACACATGTGCGACTTGGCACTTGTGCTGTACGTAACAAGTCATGTGACGTGACGCTGCAGCTGTGATTGGTTCGGCTCTGCACTACTTAATTTGGATTGGCTGTTCTTTTTTTTTAAGAGGACAAGAGCGGCGAGGCCTATCGCAATAGTTTAGTTTTTCTATCGAGAAAAAGTTATTTCGCAATACATATCGTTATCGTTCTATCGCCCAGCTCTACTCGTGAGTATGTATTTTTCAAAGGAGATCTTCATCAAGTTGATTTGGTACCGTAGTCTTGTTGACAAGATTAAAAGACACGTTCATCAGAGTTCAGCAACATTTCAGTTTGATTAAATTAAAGTTTTTTTTAACTACACAGGGATTTATTTTTTCATCTGATATAGTTAGCGTATTGAACATGTCAGTGATGAAAGCAAGAAAATAAAGAAAAATAGTAAATGGCTGTCTAATTAAACTGTTCCTGTGAACCTTAAGTCCAAGACAGCCTTAAATCATCCTTTAATATGTTCGGTGTTACAAACTTGAAGAACCACAGAAAAGGTAATCAGAAATTAATCTAATTAGTTTTCAGCCTTCATTCATATTGAAATGTTGAAATATTTCCTGCTAGACCAAATTGCAGCATCTGATACCGCTGACCATAACATTTTATTACAGCTATCATTAAATGGAGAGTCCTCTTCACACACACTGAGGTTAATTATGAAGCTCCACGGGCTTCTGTGCTAATACCAGTTCTGTTTACATTATACATGCTTTAGAAGGCATAGCATACATTTTCACTACTATGCAGATAATACCCAGATTATTTATTGGTTAAACTGTTGGGATGTTTTAGATAGATGAGCTTTAATTTTCTGCTTCAAAGTTCAGATAAAACTGAGGTTATTGTAACAGGACTTGAAAATCTTGTAAACACTGTGTCTAACAAGATCCTTACTCTGGACGGCATCGTCTTGAGCCGTCCGTTGTGCTGATTTGGCACATTATAAGTAAAATTGAAGCACACAATCCCGTCGCACAACATCAACATTTATTTATATACAAAATAAAAATGCTTTTTTTACAGAAAAGACTTGTAACTTCACAAGTCATCACCGTTTATGTGGGTTCATAGGGTAAGTCCTCATCCTTAACCCATAGTGATTCAGCTAATTTCTCAGGGCCTTGGAAGGGTGGCCATATCAGGATACATTTTTGAAAAAGGATACATGCTTTTAAAAATGTGGTAAAATGCAGGTTACATGTTTTATTAAAGAAAAATCTGGATGCATGTTTGAAAAAATAAGCAGGGTAGCTGTTTGAAAGATACGGTACAATACGTTTTTTGTTCAGTAGAGCTTCTAAATGTAGCGGCGGCCTGTCCTCTTCCTCCATCTCCGCCATAGCGAGAACACACGTTACCTGTACCTGAAAAATTCAGTGGCGATTTGGACAAAAGCTGGGGATTTTTGACTCAATGCTCTCTGATTTTTAGGCAGCAGACTCGAGCTTATGCCTCTTATATTGCCAAGATCACCCTCATGGTTGAGCTCATGACAGGACAAGCTCTAGTGATGTGCGATACCACTGATTTCCTTTCCGATCCGATACCAAGTAATATTCAGGGTGGTATCGACGATACTGATCCGATACCGATACTTTGTACAAAAACTTTTATTTATTGTATCTCACATTATAGCGTCATAATGATTACAGGACATCAGATTACTTGTTCTTATCACTTAATAATGCAGAGTTCATCATATAGAAATAAAAAAAAATTGAAGTTGTGCTATTTGAAAACATTGCCTCCCTGCAGCACTGAAGGACTCCGTGAGAGACGTCTGTCTCGCCCTAGCAGCACCCGTCCCTCTCCTCCTCTTCAGTTCACCTCAATATACGCTCGTCATAGTCTGTGATATGATTTACTCTGAGGTGTTTGACAAGGTCAGTGATGTTGCCACAACCATACATGCCAACCCTCTCGATTTTTCCGGGAGAATACCGAATTTCAGTGCCCCTCCCAAAAATCTCCCGGAGCCACCATTCTCCCGAATTTCTCCCGATTTTCCACCCGGACAACAAAATTGAAAAACCATATCGCAGAATTCATAGCGCGGCTCAGCCAATTCCAGTCTCCAACAATGACAGTAGTTACTTAGTTTTAATATTGCTCTTATTACTCTTTCTGGGTCGCAAAAAACTTTTAACATATTTTCAGGTGAGAATGTAGCTGTGTAAACTTCAAATATCTGAGCCGATCGACAAATCGTCTTCAAACCCCCGCAGTCTTTCATTACTCAGGTTAAACATGTATAAGTCACTTTGATAACTTAAAAGTGTTGTTTGGCTTTTTCAGTGTTTTATTTGTTCGTGAGTAAATCGGTTTGGCTGAGATTAAAGTTATTAGATTACATTAAATTAAATGTAACTTTATTAATCCCTCAGGATGGTTCCTCCGGGGTTTTCACACAGCTGAATAAACGTCAAACAGAAAACTAATTAAACAAAGTGTGAGACGGTCGAGAGTTTACGCCAGCGCCCAGTTATATTTTAGATAGCAAGGAGCAGACGGCAGAGTTTCACTCCACCGAGGGAGCTCGTGACGTACTACCCGGCTTTCTTTAGACCGCGAAAGCCGAGTCCTCAGGTGGAAGCAGCCTCTGAATTTGGACACCCCCGCTGTTTCTGGGCCGGCCAATAATAACGGTGACATTTAACATATTTTATCTGATAAATAAACACTGTAAAATGTATTCATCACCCCCCCCCCCCTCCCCAACAGCCCTTTTGAATGTCTCCCTAATTCTGATGTCTCAAGGTTGGCAGGTATGGCCACAACACCTCACTTTTTTGCCACATGTATCGCAAACCACGTCTCAGGTGTTTATGGAGGTCAAATACATCCGCACAATTACGCTCAGCCATTGTTGTGAGTGCGCGCGCCAAGGGGCTGCGAGACATTTATACAGCTGTATTTCGCACATAACTGTGAAAGGCGGAAGAGGAAGTAGTTCCTTTGAATGTAGACAATCCGAATGTTATAGTTTCTTTTCACTGTGTTCCTGTTAATGATAAACTACAAATTTACCCTAAATTACTAAAATATCGATATTTTAATGTGAGAATCGATTCTAGAACATAAATGATTGGTATCGGAGGAATCGATATTTCAGGATCGATCCGCACATCACTAACAAGCTCTGCTGTGGGCTCAAGCAGTCCTGAGCGCCCAGCCTTCCATCTCATATAGTGATTTTCAATGTGTGTTTGACAAAGGATCTAACCCTGACAGTTCTGCTTATCACATGTTTACATTAAAGCAGGGCCGGCGGAGCGTGGCAGACTTCTCCGTGGATTTTTGGATCCTGGCTGAGGAGACTGGCTGGGAGGAGAAGGCGCTACGAGGAGCCTTTCTAAAGAGCTTAAATGAGAACACAAACGTGAGTTGGCTACTAAAGAGCTTCCTAAATCATTAAGTGCCCTGGTTAACATGTGTATCAGTCTAGACGACCATATGCGGGAGTTTGGCAGGCGGACTGGAGAGGGGCGACGGTCAGTAGGGGGCGCCGGAGTTCCGACTGGACTCACCTGCTGACGAGGAGCAACCCATGCAGCTGGGATGGACTAAATTCAACCGGAGGAGAAGACAACTGGTGGGTGAGTGTTTTGGGTGCGGGAAGAAGGGGCATTTCGCGGACGCCTCTCCCTCACGGTTAAAAGACTCAGCCCGTCGGTAAGGTGGGGATACTGACGGGTGCGCCGGTTAATACCAGTGTTGGGTAAGTTACTTTAAAATAGTAACTTAGTTACATTACTAGTTACTTCTCTCAAAAGTAACTCAGTTACTTCAAGTTACTCGTTACTTTCAAAGTAACTAGTTACTAGGGAAAGTAACTTTGGTTTTACTCAGAATTCTCTTGTTAATGTGTTTCTTCCATAACTTTGCCAGTCTTCTAGCTTGCTTACTTGCCACAAGTGCACTGTGCCACCTACCAATAGAAAGGAAAAGATAATGTGCATATTTCCACGAGAGAAATCCCACGCCTGGACCGTCATTGACTGCTGCCATGATTCTAGCCTACGTCACAGCGTCATGTGAGCCTTTTACATCCAACACAAAAACTGCAGTCGTGGTGCTTTCGATTGTACTCAGAACTTGGAAATTCTGTCTTCTGAATAGGAAGATGTAGGCAACACCAGACTGCAGATGAGCTGCATACAGGGCTGGACTGGGACAGAAAATTGGCCCGGGCATTTTGACTAGAGACCGCCCACCATTATAGGAAAAATCATAAAGCCTTTGAATGAAAATAAACACTGTTGTGACAGAGATGTACACTGTTTTGATGGTATATATGCATCAATCTATCAATCGTTTGTTGTAAGATTCAGATAATAATTTTTTAAAAGCTAGACATTTTAAATGAGGATAAGAAAGAAAAGTATTTCTTTGTGCCCCCCTTTCCCTGTTAATGCCCTACATGCCCCCCTGGCAACACTTTGCTAGATCCGCCCCTGCACAGTTACCAGCTGTCAGCTACATAGAAAAGGATCCTGGTGTTATTTGTCTCTCAGAAACAGTTCATAACTTCCCTTCAACTCATTCATGTCACCTAAAAGGTAAACCTGTTTCTCCATCACCTGTTCAGCTCCGATGATCCAGTAAGGACATCTCCTGGTTTCATCTTCATGTTTCCCTCTCACCAGATAACCAAACCATATCATGACCAGCAGCTTTTTTGCAGCTGTGGCTCCAGCAAACATCAGCTGATACTAGAAATTAATATTAAATAAATTCTAACAATAGCTGATCAAGCTTAAACGTGCTGCTGTTGTTTAGCGCGACATCCGCTGGTTTCCTCTTTCTGGCGCAAAGTGAGCGATAAACAAACAAGAGAGACGATCAGCTGATCATTGATCAGTTTTCATGATTGAAGTAGAAACGGGAGAGGGAGGGGGGAGAATGAAAGAAGAAGAGGCAGCTGTGCAGCAAAGACACAGAATAACTCCAGCTTTGTGCCTTTTTCATTGTAGCTGAATTACGGGACAAACTGTTCCTTTTCACCTCAATAAGAAACGCGTAATATTTTCTCTGAATACAAGACGGGACGGTTGGCAACTCTAATAACTTATGAACAAAATAAAGTTCAACATCATTAACTTCATAGCACCCACCCAGCTGTATAGAAACTTCGTCATGCTAGCTAGCACGCAGTACGGAAAAAGTCAGAATAACGAAAATAAACTCCACCTAAACTTGGTTCATATCTGACCCAGAGAGACTGCAGGTCTAACTTCTTACCTGAAGTTCAGTTCACACTTGGACCGGCGGCCGCCTCGGGTCTCTTTTCCTTTTGCGTCCCTTTTCCTTCATCCACCTGCTGGCTTCCACCACTTGCTAATGTTACTGAATCTGTGGAAGCTCCGCGATAGCCACCACACGAAGTAATGAGTAACGACCCTATCTAAATCCCAGTAACGACTAACGCGCTCCTGATTTTGGCATAATAACTAGTTACCGTGCTCGTTACCACAATAATAACGTAGTTACTGTAACGTGTTACTTAATAACGCGTTAGTCCCAACACTGGTTAATACATTCCTCCACCTCAGCTGCCCAGCTAAATTACTGTTTCTTTCCCACACCCATTCTTTTGACGCACTAATAGACTCGGGAGCTGAACAAAGTTTTTTGGATGAGGCTTTGGCCCACAAAATGGGTTTGCCTGTTGTTCCTCTCCCTGAAGCGCTCCAAGTGTCAGCACTTAATGGCAGTCCTTTAGCTGCTGTCACTCACTGCACCCAAGAAATCACACTCACTCTCTCTGGCAATCACACTGAGCAGATGTCCCTGTTTCTCTTCAAGGCACCTGACACACCTTTAGTTTTTGGATTCCCCTGGCTCCAGGGACACAATCCACAGATTGATTGGGCCAAGGGATGTATCGTGGGGTGGAGCACCCATTGTGCTCCACCCCATCGTGGGGGCGATCATGGCTCAAGAGTTGGGAGTTTGCCTTGTAATCAGAAGGCTGCCGGTTCGAGCCCCAGCTTGGACAGTCTCGGTCGTTGTGTCCTTGGGCAAGACACTTCACCCGTTGCCTACTGGTGGTGGTCAGAGGGCCCGGTGGCGCCAGTGTCCGGCAGCCTCGCCTCTGTCAGTGCGCCCCAGGGTGGCTGTGGCTACAATGTAGCTTGCCATCACCAGTGTGTGAATGGGTGGATGACTGGTTGTGTAAAGCGCTTTGGGGTCCTTAGGGACTAGTAAAGCGCTATACAAATACAGGCCATTGAGCAGTGTTTACGCTCTGCGGTGCCGGGTTGCATGTCTGACGATCCTGTGGGGCCGCCCACTCGCCCGGACTTGTCAACCGAATATCACGACCTAGGTCAAGTCTTTAGCAACGACAGGGCCCAATCGCTGCCTCCCCATCGTCCGTACGACTGCGGGATTGATTTGCTCCCGGGAGCCCCCTTGCCCACTAGCCGACTCTATAGTGTCTCGAAACCCGAGACCGTAATATAGCGCAGCTGGCATCATCCTCCCCTCCACCTCTCCCTTGGGCACAGGCTTCTTTTTGGTTGACAAGAAGGATAAGACCCTACGCCCCTGCATTGACTATCGGGGACTAAATAAAATCACAATCAAAAACAAATATCCTCTACCTCTGCTCGCCTCAGCTTTTGAACTCCTTCAAGGAGCCACCTTTTTCACCAAACTTGACCTCTGCAATGCTTATCACCTGGTCTGCATCCACGAGGGGGACGAGTGGAAGACAGCCTTCAACACCCATCTGGGTCACTTCGAGTACCTGGTAATGCCGTTTGGACTCACAAACGCCCCTGCTGTCTTCCAGGCCCTGGTAAATGATGTTCTACGAGACTTCTTGAACCACTTCGTGTTTGTTTATCTTGATGACATTCTGATTTTCTCCAGATCCAGAGCTGAACACGTTAAGATAAGATAAGATAAGATAAGATAAGATAAGATAAGATAAGATAAGATAACCTTTATTAGTCCCACACGTGGGAAATTTGTTTTTGTCACAGCAGGAAGTGGACAGTGCAAAAGTTATGACGCAAAAATTAGAATACAATAAGAATAAATACAGTACACAGCTGTACAGGATAGAATAAAATAATATACTATATACAGTAGAATAAAATAGAATAAAAATATACAATAAGATAAAAATAGAATACGAATGCTATATACAACTGAGTAAAAATACAACGATGCCAGAAAAGATTATTGCACTTAGTGTTATTGCACATGTGTGGATGTGTGTGTTTGTTCAGTTAAAGTCTTTGTTGTGGAGTCTGACAGCAGTGGGGAGGAAAGACCTGCGAAATCTCTCCATCCCACACCGTGGGTGCCGCAGTCTCCCACTGAAGGAGCTGCTCAGTGCTGTCACAGTCTGCTGCATGGGGTGGGAGATGTTGTCCATCAGGGATGACAGCTTAGCCGCCGTTCTCCTGTCACTCACCACCTCCACTGGGTCCAGAGGGCATCCTAGAACAGAGCTGGCCCTTCGGATCACCCTGTTCAGTCTCTTCCTGTCCCCAGCAGAGATGCTGCCGCCCCAGCAGACCACACCATAAAAGATAGCAGAAGCCACCACAGAGTCATAGAAGGTCTTCAGGAGTGGGCCCTCCACCCCAAACGACCTGAGTCTCCGCAGCAGGTACAACCTGCTCTGCCCTTTCCTGTAGAGGGCGTCTGAGTTATGAGTCCAGTCCAGTCTGTTGTTCAGATGAACACCAAGGTACCTGTAGCTGTCCACAGCCTCAATGTCCATACCCTGGATGTTCAGTGGTTGCAGTGGAGAATGCTTGTGCCTGCGGAAGTCTACCACCAGCTCCTTGGTGGTAAGCAAGTGAGACTGGTGTTGCGCTGTCTGCTGGAGAATCGGCTGTTTTGCAGAGCGGAGAAATGTGAGTTTCATGCCTCAACTGTCTCTTTTCTGGGTTTCATCAGTGAACAGGGCTGGTTGCGAGTGGACCCGGCTAAGGTCAAAGCTGTGTTGGAGTGGCCTGTGCCCGGAAGAAGTTGCAAAGTTTTCTTGAATTCGCCAACTTCTACAGACGTTTCATCTGGAACTTCAGTAAGGTAGCATTGCCTCTCAAACAACTTACATCGCCCAAACAGCCATTCCTGTGGTCTCCAGCAGCTCAACAAGCATTTGACCGTCTCAAAAGCCTGTTCGCCTCGGCCCCCATCCTGGCCCAGGCTGACCTCGCCCTGCCATTCATGGTGGAAGTGGACGCTTCTGATTCGGGAGTTGGGGCGGTTCTCTCTCAGCGTGAGGAAGGTAAATTACACCCCTGTGCCTTTTACTCCCGACATCTCTCTCAGGCCAAAAGGAATTATGACGTGGGCGACCGGGAAATTCTGGCCATCAAGTTGGCGCTGGAGGAGTGGCGGCACTGGCTGGAGGGGAGCGAACATCCTGTTGTCGTTTGGATGGACCACAAGAACCTTGCCTACCTCCAAGCGGCTAAGCGTCTGAACGCCCAACAGGCCAGGTGGGCATTGTTTTTTGCACGGTTTGGCCTAACCATTACCTACAGGCCCGGGTCCCGGAATACGAAACCTGATGCCTTGTCACGCCAGTTCGCGCCAGACACAGACCCTGAGGAGAAGGAGAGGCCCATTCTGCTGGCCTCGTGCATTGTGGGGACCCTCACCTGGGAGATAGAAAGGGTGGTCCGGAAGGTAGATTGTATGTTCCCTCGGCGGTCAGGGGTAAGGTTATCCACTGGGCACACACCGCACGGTTTACCTGCCATCCAGGTAGGAATCGAATTGTCACCTTTTTATAAAGGTTGTTTTGGTGGTCTTCTCTCTCTCAGGACGTCCAGGAGTATGTGGCCGCATGTCCTGTGTGCACTCGAAATAAAACGTCCAACTCACCTCCATCGGGACTCCTTAGACCACTGCCTGTCCCCAGCCGGCCATGGTTGCACATCGCTCTGGACTTCATCACTGGTCTCCCTCCATCCTCTGGTAAAACTGTTATACTCACCATCATTGACCGTTTCTCTAAGGCTGCCCATTTTGTTGCCCTTACCAAACTTCCCACCGCTCTAGAGACTGCCCAGCTCCTAACCCGGCATGTTTTTTGCCTTCACGGCATTCTTCTGGACATGTTTCTGACCGTGGGCCCCAGTTTACCTCTCAGGTGTGGAAGATGTTTTGTGGCAAGCTGGGGGTCCAGGTCAACCTGTCTTCTGGTTTCCACCTGCAGACTAATGGGCAAACAGAGCGAGTGAACCAGGAGCTGCAGGCCATGCTGCGCTGCGTTGTTTCCTCCAAACAGTCGTCATGGAGTGAGCAGTTGGCGTGGGCCGAATACGCCCATAACTCCAGCACGTCGGCCGCTACAGGCGTCTCTCCCTTCGAAGCATCCCTGGGGTACCAACCCCCACTCCTTTCCATCACAGAGGGAGAGGTGGCCGTGCCTTCCGTCCAACATCACATGAGGCGCTGTCGACGGATCTGGCCGGCGACTCAAGCGGCCTACTGTGTACGAGCGCACAGAATAAGAGACTGGCTGACTGCCGCCGCGTCCCTACTCCGGCTTATCGGGTGGGCCAGCAGGTATGGCTTTCCTCTAGGAACATCACTCTGCGGACCGAGTCCAAGAAGCTGGCTCCCCGGTTCCTTGGACCCTTTTCTGTGCAAGCCGTCCTGAATCCAGTAACTGTCCGGCTGGCCCTCCCGCGGAACATGAAGGTACACAGCGTGTTTCATGTTTCTCAAATTAGGCCGGTCCGGACCAGCCCGTTTTCATCCAGAGCTCCGCGACTGAGTCCGTATTTTCCCATTACCTGTGACAGTCTTTAAAGCTACGATGCCTGCCTTGTTCAAAAAGTTTACTGACATAGTAAAGAAGTAGCTAGGGAACTCAGTAAGTATGAGCAGCAATAACTTAGGGACACTTTCTTAAATAAAGAGGATTTCATCATCCGCAGTTCGTGAAAAAAAAAGTGCCACATTAAAAACAAATCAGTAGATCCACAAATTATGGATGCAGACTCTTTTCAGCTATAGAGGTAAAGGTATACTTCATGCACTTATCAGCATACAGTTTAAGGGCTTGCATTAGAGTGCAATGGTGCACAGTTGGGCATCTTTTATGGTTATACCACTGTGAATTTTGCTTTATAAATATGCTCAAGAGTCTATCATATGTTTGACATCCAGCTAAAAATTTGAAAATATATATTTTTAAATCAGTAACTTTGCAAATTCAGAGGAAATGTTTTTTGGACAACAAATGAGTCACGTTTTAAAAACAGTTTGAACAATCTGCGCTGCCAAACAGACATTTATGAAGCGCCGGCTATAACATACATGCTTACGGTGTGAAAGGACTGTGGATGTCTTGGAGCAGAGAACCGTGTTGTATTGTTGCTTTTCTCTTATGCATAAGCAACGCCAGCCTGTCAGAAACGCTCTGTGTGGGTAGAAAATGGTCTGCACCGGCGCTGGTCCTGACGCGTAATAGCGAGGGTCTCACGCTCTGAGGAACGCTTCATATAGGACCGGGTGCTTCCAAAACCAATAGATGGGGGGCCGATAAGTCTGGGGGCGATACACCTGCTGGGCATCACCTTGCTGTGCAAGTTTAAAACAATGAGGGTGGGGCACGCAGTTGCTGAGCTCCGGTGTAACTGGCCAAGATAGGCCTAAGGGTCCGCTGTTGCTGGCTACTTCAGAAAATATACGAGACCCTGCGCGACTGGTACATCTGCGGAGCTTTTACCTTCTCGAGGAATTACAAAAAGAGCCGATACCGGCCACTTTAAACAATAGGTTGGGCCCTTGTTCGCATGGTACTCTCAACAACTAAGTGATACATCTATCTTTTGTCTTCCTATGGAATCACAACAATTAAATGTTACCCGCGTTGGGCTTTTGCAATCCTGAACAATTTCAAACAATTAACCGGCTGTTGAAAAGATGGAGCGGGTCTGTGCGACTGGTTTTAGAAGTATCACTGCAGCATTTATTTTCTAAAGGGCTGAATGTTAGTTGCAACCATCTGTTGTGTTAAAAACTACTCTGAAACCATGAACCCCCTTACGGAAGAAATTCCCGTTTGATCCGTTTTTAAATAAATAAAATGCTTGCATCACTGCATGCTGTGACATCAGAATCACAAAATGAGTGTGATTAAAACACAATTAGTTTGAAAGAGCGATACTGGCTGCTTTGGGGGAAAAGGTGACATCGTGTGCAACGTGTTTTAGAAGTAGTCCAATAGCGTTAATTTTCTAAAGGGCTGAATGTTATTTGTGACCATTTACTGTGTTAAAAAACTAGCTGGCTCTGTCTCCCTCTTAGTTCAACACTCTGAAATCCCGATTTTTAAATAAAATGATCGCATCAACCCGTGAAAGAAACCCCAGTAGATGCCTAAAAACTAGTTAGATTAAAAACTAGTGGTTTGATTAAATGAAACACTTGTGAACAGGCTGACATTGCCCATTCAGAAGAAATTCTCATTTGTGCCATTTTTAAAATCGCTGCATGCTGAGACATTGTCAGAATCACAAAATTAGTGTGATTAAAACACTGTTACCAACACTTTTGACTAGATGTAAATAAAAAGCATTCCAGCTTTGTTAATGCACACTGTGAAGCAAAACGGCTTCCACCGATTCCACACAAAAACAAAGAATTGCTCTTAAGAACACATATGTCTGCATAACTGAATGTTGAGACACACCAAAGTGATAAAATAGTTTAATTAAAAACCCTATGGTTTGTTTAAATTAAAACCCAGTTAAAAAAACATAAACTCATATAACCTCTCTTTTTTTTTTTTTTTTTTTTTTTTTTTTGCCTCTCCCGTTTGGCTCTTTTGCCATCAGAATTGTTGTCTAAAGGCAAAGAAAGATGCCCAACGGATTTACTTTACCAAATTGACCATCCCAGCCTTGCCGTAATGGTCCATTTGATTCACCTTTTATTGTTTCTTTTCTTTTCACTTACTGAATACAGGACAGACTTGACTGGGGGAAAGAAGGGGAGAAAGAAAGAGGGAAAGAGAAACAGCTGAGAAGAGGGACGGGGGAGAAGGGCAAAAGACAAAAACCAACAGAACGGGCAGAGAAGAAAAAAAATGCATATATCAATCACCTGGGTCACCTGCTGAGAAAGAAAAAAGAAAACAAGCAGAAGAGAACAAGAGCAACAGAACAAACAACATCACAATGATATATGGGAATATGACAGCAAATACCAAATATTAAACATTATTGTGCAGCACATAAGATCAACAGAACACAGTGTGCTTTGAGGTAGGAGCCAAAAAGGGTGTAGTTTGTGGGTGTGATCACCCGTGTGTACACCTGTGAGCATGGACGCGCTTGTTTTTTGTTTTTTAAAAGGTTCCTTCTTGTAATAATCTGCTAGAGGGTGTGGGGGGGCCTCCAGGGCATGAAGCAGGTATGGAGGAGATCAAAACTCCAGACATCCAGAGGCCCCCAGAACACAAGAGACCAAGGAAGACCAACAGAGGGACAGCCGCGCCACTGTCAAAGAAAGAGCTGAGGAGAGTCCCAGATGAGGGCTCACCCAGCAGCTGCAGAGCAGAAGCCAGGGGGAGTTGCAGTGACGCGCCCGTGAGCTCCGCCGGCAGCCAGCCGCGCCTGAGTGACCGAGCCCCAGGCCGAGAGGCCGGGGGCACCCCACCTCCGAAGTGGCCCGAGCGAGCCCCAGGCTCCAGGCCCCGATAAGCGGCCGCCAAGGAGTGAGCCGGTGTGTACCTGGACGCCCATCCCCGGACACAGAGAACCACCAATGCACCGATGTCTGAGGGGGTCCGCCACTGGCAGGGGAAGTGGTGGTAGGGGGAGATAGGCCTCCAAACCTTGGAGGGCCTGAGATGTCCCTAGAGAGGTGGCGTCTGATACCCAACCTGACATATAGACACAGACATACAGGCACACACAGACACAAACATCCATTCCCACCCTCATGCTCTCATATGCACTTACTCCACACTCAACCAACGTGGAGACAGACATAAAGAGACGCTGTACACACGATCACACTCCCCAAGCGTACTCTACAAACCGGGTCTAGGTACCCTTGCCCCTGGAGGGGGGAACTGCACCCAGACCCAGGTGGTGTTACCCTTTTCCCTGCGGTGGGGGGAGGCAGACCGCCCCGACTCCGCAGCAGCAGGAAGGCCCCACACTCCAGACCGCAGTCGGACGGCCAACTCCTCCTCCTAGCCCCCCCGCTCCAGCAGGTCGCAGAGAATGGGGGTGAGAGAAGACTCCAAACCTCCCTCCACCCGCTCATTGTAGTGTTGATGCATTTGTGTTCTAAGGTGCATTTAAAACCCAGGAGGGCATGGAGCTACCTGCCAGAGAGCAGGAGGTAAGCGCATGGTCCCCCCTGCTAGCCCTCAATGTCTACGTGTATTTAAAATTGAGAGGTGGGCAACGACGCCAGGGGTGGGGTGTACACCCTGATGGTACTTTGGATTCCGTGTATCGTGCCCACCCCCAAGATCCTATATGTATGTGTAATGAGAGTGTGAGTAATGTGAATGTCTAAGTTGTGGGATAAAATTGAGGCAGAGGCAGCCAGAAGGGGACAGGGGGGGTAGCCTCCTCTGCACCCTGGTGACATACCCCTACTCCAAGGTCCTGCATGTGTGGGTGGTTGTGGTGGAGCGGGAAGAGGGAGGCAGCTGGAGATGGGGAGGGAAGGAAGGGAGGGGCAAGTGACCCCTCCCTGGGGCCAGCTCCCCCGCTGACCCCAGGCCCATCCAGGGGGCCCAGGCCCATCCAGACCGGGGCCCAGTGCAGCAGCGCCTCCCGGCCCCACAGAGTCCGGGACAGTCCTCCCAACCCCACCACAGAGAAAACTGCACCCACCCCACCATCCACTCATCTTCCAGACTACATAAGACAATAAACACCCAGGCTGAGATCTTCCTCCACCTCTCCTGTATCTCCCCCTCCTGCAGAGGGAGCTCCTGAGGAGAGGAAAGCTCCTGCAAGATGTGACAATCTCCCCCACCAGTTGAAGAGCCCCCCAGGTGGCTCGATGCACCGGCGGCACCCTGCTCCAGGGCTGGGCCCCCATGCACCCACCCGCCCACAACCCGGGCAAAACACCAAGCAGGACCCAAGCCCCCGAGGCCCGGCCCGGGCCCCAGCCCAGAGACGGAGCGCCCCCAGAACCTCACGCCCATCCCGGACCCACCCAGGGGCAGCCAGGCTACCAGGTCAGTAACCCACGTCCGTCAGCACAGACCCTCCCCTAGCCCCGCTGCACGCAGCCGCGAGGAAACAGTCACCTGAGAGCCAACAGAGCCCCTAACCGGACATGACCGCTACCCCGGGTTGAGCCCCCCAAGGAAGATGCCTCCGGGGAACCCCCCGACGCCCTAAGCCTGTCCCTACCCCCACACCAATCACAACAGTGAAGGCGGGACCAAACTATGACCCCCCACCCCCACTAGGTGATGGAGCTGATCAAAGGAGCCCAGAGCAATTGATCTGATGTGGTGGCAGAGGCTGTATCAAGGCTAATGTAATCTAATAGATAATTTCTATATTGGTTAGAATTAAGATTATTTTTATTTTTCCAGTTCATGAGGACTGTTTTCTTGGCTATGCATAGGGCAGTGAAAACCATATGGGCTATATTCTTTTCTGAAGTGACATTATCTAAGCTGCCCAACAAACACACTAAGGGGGAAGTTGGAATGTTACATTTCAGACACTTCGATAAGTCTTCACATATCTCGCACCAAAACTTCTGAACTGGTGGACAGAACCAAAGAGCGTGGATATAATTGTCCGGTGAATTGGTTTGGCAGTGTGAGGAGTTGTTGGTAGACGTAAAGCCCATCTTGAACATCCGATGACCTGTATAGTGCACTCTATGTAATATTTTGTATTGAATTAATTGAAGACTGGGATTTCTAATTAGATGAAAGGTTTTTAAGCAAATCTGAGACCAGAAGTTTAGGTCTAAGTTAACTGATAAATCCGCTTCCCATTTTGCAATAGGAAGTGATATTGATTCATCTGTTTTAGAAAGCATTCTGTATATTTTGGATAGTAATTTGGGGGTTTTAAGAGTAAGAAATTGAACCACACTTGGTGGTGTTTGTAGTTCAACTTGACCCGGTTTAAATTTCTTTTTTACTATGGATTTAATTTGTTGATATTCTAAAAATCTTTTCTTGTTGATCCCATATTGTGTAACTAGTCCGTCAAATGAAATAAATTCTGTTCCTTCTAGTATATGTTCTAAATATTTGATTCCTTTACCACTCCAATCTGAAAAGTTTATCATATTATTGTTTTGTAATATGTCAGGGTTGTTCCAGATAGGTGTACGTTTGCATGGGATTAATGAAGACGCTGTCAATTTTAGAAACTCCCACCATGCTGTCAGAGAAGAGCTGATGTTGATGCTTTTAAAGCATTCATGTCGTTGGATGTTTGAGCTGATAAATGGTAGGTCTGAGATCTCTAGATTAGTGCAGAGTGCTTGTTCTACATCTAGCCAAGGTTAATCTAAGAGGGTGTGTTTTAGCCATCCTGAAATAAACTGAAGCCTGTTGGCTAAGAAGTAGTGCTGAAAGTTAGGTAGTTCTAATCCTCCTCTATCCTTGGTCTTTTGTAGTGTTTTTAAGCTTATACGTGGGGGTTTATTTTTCCAAAGGAATTTGGACATACATGAATCTAGCGATCTGAACCAATCTTGTGGTGGTTTAGTTGGGATCATTGAGAATAAATAATTTATTTTTGGTAAGACCATCATTTTTATAGCGGCAACCCTTCCCATGAGTGATATGGGTAGACATTTCCATCTAGCCAGATCATCTTCTACCTTCTTTAAAAGTGGGATATGGTTTAATTTAGTTAGATCTGCAAGCTTAGGAGAAACATTAATACCTAAATATTTTATATTTCCCGATTGCAGTGGTGTAGAAGAGGAATTATGGAAGGAGCAATTAATAAGATAAGATAAGATAAGATAGAACTTTATTAATCCCTCGGGTGGGTTCCTCTGGGAAATTCGATTTCCAAAAAAAAGCACAGCACCGACAGAAGTTACAGAGTTATACACACACACATATATATAAATACAGAGACAATATAAATAAAATATACGAAGGGGATAAATAGAATAAATAGGAATAAAAATAAAAATACAAGTGAATTGCACATTTCAAGTATTGAGTCTATTGCACCGTTGACTATTTACAAAAGTATTGCACAAGGTATTGTACAGTGAGGTGAAGAGGCACTACAGCTTAGTTGTTCCCCCCTCCTTTGTCCTCCTGTTTCCCCTCCCTCTCCCCTCCAGAGAGGAGTTAAACAGTCTGATGGCGTGTGGGACAAAGGAGTTTTTAAGTCTGTTAGTTCTTGTCTTTGGGAGAAGCAACCTGTCACTGAACAGACTCTTCTGGTTGTTAATGGCCGTGTGCAGAGGATGCCCAGCATTGTCCATAATGTCCATCAGTTTCTTTAATGTCCTTTTCTCTGCCACTGTCACCAGAGTGTCCAGCTTCATGCCGACCACAGAGCTAGCCCTCCTGATCAGTTTCTCCAGCCTGGATGAGTCCTTCTTTGCTGTGCTGCTCCCCCAGCACACCACAGCATAGAAAAGTACTCCAGCAACCACCGACTGGTAAAACATCCTCAGGAGCTTCCTGCAGATGTTAAAAGACCTCAGCCTCCTGAGGAAGTACAGTCGGCTTTGGGCTTTTTTATACAGGTGCTCTGTGTTGCATGACCAGTCCAGTAATGACCAGTAATCGGTAGGACTGTAGATTTTGACCAGTTAATTGAGTAATCTGATATTTTTTCAAAAGAGTTTATCAATTCATTCACCCCAGAGATATTGGTTTGTGAATTTTGGAGAAAGAGTAACACATCATCCGCATAAAGGCTGATTTTATGTTCCACGTTCTTGCATTTTATGCCCTTAATTACTGAATTCTGTCTAATTGCTGCTGCTAGTGGTTCAATAAAAATTGCAAACAGTGAAGGGGAGAGTGGGCATCCCTGCCTGGTGCCCCTCAAGAGACAGAAGCTGGAGGATGTCTGGTCATTTGTTCTAACACAAGCTGTTGGGGAATTATATAATATTTTTAACCAGTTTATGAAAGAAGATCCAAAACCAAATTTGTGTAAAGTTGCAAATAGAAATTTCCAGTTAACTCTGTCGAATGCTTTTTCTGCGTCTAAAGAGAATATTGTAGTTTCTAGGTTTTTACTGTATGAGTAGTCTATCAAATTAAGTAATCTACGTGTATTTGTTGATGAGTGCTTACCTTTTATGAAACCAGTTTTGTCAGGATGAATTAAGAGGGGGGTTATTTTCTCCAGTCTCTTTGAGAGAGCTTTGCAGATTATTTTAAGGTCTACATTTATAAGGGATATTGGACGATAGCTTGAGGGATATACAGGGTCTTTGCCTGGTTTTAGCAGGAGATTAATGTTTGCAGAATTCATATTTGATGGAAGTCTGCCCTTTTCTTTAATTTCCAGCAACGTTCTGTAGAAAACTGGTGCTAGAATTGACCAGAATTCTTTGTAGAATTCTGCAGGAAAGCCGTCTGGACCTGGAGCCTTATTATTGGGCATACTTATCAGGGCTTTCTGGAGTTCACCTGGTGTCAGTGGTGAATCCAGTGCCATTGCTTGAGTGTCTAATAATTTTGGAAGAGTTATGTTGTCCAAAAACTGATCAATTTCTTTTTTAGATGGGTTTATTTGTGTTGAATACAACGTTTTATAGAAATCCCTGAAAATGTTGTTTATTTGTATCGGTTCATATATTGTGTTCCCAGATGAATCTTGAACAGCACATATAGTTGTTTTTTCTTTATTTATTTTTAGCTGGTTTGCTAGAAATTGACCGGATTTATTACCATGTTCATAATTTTGTAAGCGTAGTCTTTGTACTAAGAATTTTGTTTTTTTATCAATTATCTCATTTAATTCTAGTTTTGTTTTGCGTATTTTGTTCAATGTTTCCTGATCTTGGTGGGACGCGTAGGCTTCTTCTAGTGATTTGATGTTTTTTTCTAATTCCTGAATATTTTTGTTTTCTTTTTTCTTTTTATGTGATGAGAAAGAAATTATTTTACGTTTTAAACTCATATAACCTCTCTGACACCCTGTGTGTTTCCACACCTGAACGCGCATGCGCACACGCACGAAACCGGTCAAACGGGTTGTCAAACCGGTTTGGTTTGCCGCCATATTGGACTAGTGCCATTGTATTACTACTCATGGACTTTTGACTTTTTATTTATCAGGGCTTTGGATGGAATTTAGAATGTTAACAATGTTTTTATTGATGTTATTTAAGCCTTAAGGTGGTCTCAGAGGCATTTAAGGAGACCACTTTGTGGTCACTTTGCTACTTTTTTAAAGCCTCCTTAATTAGCTCTGCAACAACTACAACCCTAAAACCTGATCAAGAACCTCTGGCAGAGAGTATTTGACATTTTACACATTTTGAAGACCTCTGTGACCTTTCACTCACATTTAGAAAATGTTAAAACTCTGTTACTCTCCTCTGAGGTTAATCTCTTCCTCAGCAGGATGTTTTCTTTCCACTCTGATACTCATCGCTAGTAATGGCTCTCGTTTTTCAGAGTTGCCGTGTTTTTTAATATGGAGCTCATCATCACTGTGAGGTCCTGCAGACTTTGCCCTCTCTCACAACTCAGCTTTCACAATTCTTTAATTCACAAAATTAAAGCTCCTGTTGTTCTTGAGAGGAAAAATACTTGTGACAGATAGTTTACCTGCTCTGCAAAACACCTCCATCCTTTTCACATCTGCTGCCTGACGACAGAAATAAAAAGCAGCTGTGATTTCACATTTTCAGGATGTTTCATTGGTTGCTGATGAGCTGTTTGATTTCCTGATTAGCTTTGGTGACAATAAAATGTATCTAAATTTACAAAATCCGCCTTTGAGTTTGGATGAAATACCAGAATTATAGCTGGATTCACGAACATTGAAGGGTGTTAAATCTGAAGCAGTAACATGATTTGTTACAAAGCAATAAAATTTTTCTGATCACAATTATAGGGTTTGCTGAGTCTGATCTGATTTTTGTATTTACTCTAAATTGGACTAAGCCTGTATCTGGTGCACTGTAACTTTTAACTTGCGACTTGATCAAAATGCTAAAGATCCTGGTTAAAAACTATTATTCTGATCAGTCCTGATGAGAAACATTAGAGCATGTTTGATACATTATCTGACTAATATTATGGCTTGCTGTGTAATGCAGCCCATTTCAGAGGTTTGTGCTTTGGTTTTGGTGAGTGAAATTCTTGTGTTTTATGAGTCTGTTGGGCCTCGGTCACACAGGCAAGAGACTGGTAGGTAACAACCCTGGCAACCCTGCGTTTGTGATACCCACTAATGTGTGATCACATTTATGTGAATTAATTTAAGTAATTTCACTTTCAATGTAAGTGATATTTCCATTTGGGAATGCCCTAAATGACTACAGTAATTTTAACAGGAAACTTGGTAACTACCCTGGGATATTTGTAGCGGACGCTCCATTTTTGTACCAGTAGGTGGCAGTGTGAGACCATGGTTTGGCCTGTTGTTAGCAGCCTGACGCGAATGCTCTGCGCTGTTTTCTCATAATGGCGGAGTATTCAGGAAACAGCAATCCACGTCTCCCTGTCTGATCATTTCTTTCCTGTTTACAGGTTTGTATCGTGCCCGAAATAGAATATAATAGCAATCACATCCATTATATAGCGTAGATTAACCATTACGGTTGGAAAGTGAAAGCGTACAACATTGTGTAGTACAGTAAATTAGACTTTTGTAAATATTTGTTTACGGCTTGAGCAGCATGCTATGGTTAGCATGTTAGTTTGGGTCGCACACCTCCTATGCTCTGTGATGTTAGTGATCGGCTCCCCCGTTATTCTGTATTGTTTTAGTATCTTGTTTTCTGCCATAAAGTGTTTCCGTGAATTCAGTGCACATGTCAAGATGGTGCTGATTACACCATTCTTTCAAACTATTTGAGATTTATAGATTTGTCCTGTTGGAATTCATTTTGAACCAAGTCTTACAAGAAAATTGGTCATATTTATAACATTGGAATGTGTTAATTCTCTTTAGTCTAGTTGGTAACAGTTGGTAACACATATGGAGAATGTGTGAGCTATGTTAAGAATAAGTAAATACACAGTTGTAATACTGTAAAAGTAATAAAAGGAGTGCATAATTGTGAATTTGAATAAATAATGGTGGAGTATTCAGGAAACGGCAAGCCACGTCTCCCTGTCTGATCATTTCTTTCTGTTTACAGGACACATATACAGTTGTCTACAGGTGCTGCCACCCGGTATCTGTAACACGTTGCAACAGAAAAATGTTTGTGTATTCCCCAACTGGTTGGCTGGAGGTAAAATTGTTTAGCAAGTGTTATTAGATAAGTTGGTGTTCCATGTAAACTACTGAGAGAAACTCATGAGTAGATCTGTAAAAAAAATTAGCATTGCTTCTAGTAAAAAAGATTTAAAATAGAAAATCTAATACCAAAGTAAAACCAGAGACTCAAAACTGTCACGCTGGACTCTAATTTAGGACTCGGGACTGAGAGTACAGCTTTTGATGTATATGACCTCCTCCACCTTGCATGAATGTCAACTTTATATCCAGTAACATGCTACCTAGGAAAACATAAAGTCTCCACAAAATTCAACTTAGGATGCAGTTTATTTGAACAGAAAGACCATTTTTAGTAAAGTCAGTCACAGATATCGCTAATCTGAAAAGTAATGAAGTAAAACAACAAATTAATTTATACATTCCAATATATATTCTTTTTAACTCACAGAGCAGTTAATGTAAGCTAACTTCTCTGCTTTATACTGCATGAACAAAGGCTGTTACAGCAATCTCTACTAGTGACCTCTGAGGCACAATTTCTTCTGGTGGAGTTTCTAATTTTTTCATTTCCTTCAGTCCTTTTGCAACACATCAATTTGGAATTTAACTATCTCACATCTTGAATAAGACTTACTCTGAGTTTCTGGAGCTCTCATTAACATGTTTCTATCAAGAACTCCTGGAAAACTTTAGAAAGTAAAAGAGTTCCTGCAGCTTTTATTCCATGTGAAACGATCGAGTTGTGACCTGTAGTTCTCGGCTAGTTTATGCACAGTTATGTAACTTCTGTCCTTCATGAGTTTCACAGATCAAAGTTTTGCAAAGTCTCAATAGAGTCCACACGAGTGACCTCATTTCCTGACTTCTCAGCAGGTTCTACTGGTTTCAGAAAACAGGACATTTCACTTCATTTTGGATTTTTTAAGGTCTTGGTTTCATGAACATATAGGGGTCTTGTTACCTTTTCTTTTTTTTTTCCTTTGCTCCATTTAATGGATAAGGGTACTTTGGGGTTGTTGTATCTGATTGACTCTTTTGGATAGAACATTATTAGGATTTTTTGTTGAA
This sequence comes from Aulonocara sp. 'chitande type north' Nkhata Bay, assembly GCF_057382095.1. Lineage (NCBI taxonomy): Eukaryota > Metazoa > Chordata > Actinopteri > Cichliformes > Cichlidae > Aulonocara > Aulonocara sp. 'chitande type north' Nkhata Bay. The sequence continues at coordinate 19,865,238 of NC_141365.1, forward strand.
CTGTTTATAACCATACATTTTTCAGCACAGCATTTTGGGCAAAAATTTCACTGTGAGTCATATGGCTACCTGATGGCTGGACTAAAATGCTGCACATTTGTACACGCCAACCCTTTTAATAAACAATTATCCATTTTTTGTGCAGAAACCTTTGTTCACCAGTGTTCTTCTTTGTCTAAAATGAAATGTTTGAAAGTTTGGTCAGAAGAAGCACATGAGAATAACTGACTTTTTGATGAAAGTTTTCACTTTAACAATAAAATAAGCCCCTTTTGCTGCTGTAGATGACTAGAGTTTAAAGAAGACATTTTCTGTTTTCAGTCATTTATATCTGGCAATGGGTCTCTGGTTTGCAACCTCACCTCCCATCCAAAACAGCCTTATGGCAATATGTGAAAACGCCATGAAAAGTGAATATGTGTACATGGGCACAAATTGTGTTTGTTTTCATTACAGTCAGCACAACTTTGAAATTGGGGGAACGTTTTATGTCTACGCTATCCATGTTTCTGAGAGTCTTCTGAGCTGATGGTGCAACAAAGAGAACTTTTTAAAAAATGCCACGTTTTGAATTTTCACCCAATTCATGAACTTTTTTTTAACTTATGTGAGATGATTTACTGCCTACAACCTGCAGCAAATCACAAATTAAGTGTGATTCAGTAATTAAAATAAAGCGTGAAGTTATTCAGTTGAATGTGGAACTCCAAGTGTCCCTCATACACTTCAAGATGTCCAATAGATTAGGTACTTCACAAACTTCAATGTAATTGGATTTTCTATGCAAAAACTGGGAGAAATGAGGAAAGTTAGGAGAGAAACAGAATTAGTAAGAAAATGCATGTCATTGATTGAATTAGAAAAAGCACAAGTAGAAAGCTTACAGTAGAGGTGGGTCACAAAGTAGCTTGCAGCAAATGTAGATGGGCTAAAGCGTCTTAAATAAGATATTCTTTATGAGATTTGCAAAGTAGAAATGGATCTGACAGACTGTCCAGTCCATGGTCTGTCAGAAATGATTTATTATTTATTTGGTCCTAAATCAATAAATATTAGTTTGTCTGTGATAGAATCCACATAAAACACTAAAGATTTCCTGGTAGTCTCCTTGAAAATGATTAAAAGATTATTTTCCTGATCACTAAATGGCTGATTAATTGTATAATTATTCAGTTCTACTTGTTTTCTATTAAATGTGAGCCTGATAAGTACCCTCATTAGTAGCTGAAATGATACTGAGCTCTACAAACCTGCGGATGTCTGTTTCTTTCTTGTGATTTCTGTTGGAAATGTTTCTTTCTTTTTTTTCTTAACCAAATGTAAACTTGAAAAACCTACTTTTGTTTACTAAAGACATATTGAAAACTTGCAGGATGTCAAATGAAAGTGAAAAAGTCTGGAGAGTTGCCATGTTGTTTTGGGGGCTCTGAAATTACAAACTGTAGCAAGTTCAAAATGATTTTACAGTCTCTCACGTTTCGCTGCAAAAATTCTTGTTTTACGAACATGCAACACGTTTGTATGCAGCTACAACTGTGTCTGAAATCCCTCAAAATGCATGCAGCTGCCTTCTCTCACGCTTCTCGCCTTTCCTGCTTAAAACCAGAAAATCTCAATTTCCTGGAGATCGAGGCGAATGCAGTGCTTCTTTTCTCAGATCAAGTCTGGAGCCTGATGCGATGCCATGCGAATAAACAAAAATCACAACAGAGAAGCAGAGTTTGTGATGAAAATGCTCCTTTGTCCTAACAATTCTGAACACTCGTAGGGGAAAAATCCAAAGGATTCAACCAAAGGGCTTCAACCACAAGGTCATTAAAATATTACAAAACAGAGTATCCAATTTACAGAAGCAAAAAATAGCAACATAACTAACGACACAAAATAACTCGATAACAATGCAAAAAAAAGTATTAGATAGTGAAAGGTAAAAACAGAACAAAAACGATAGCAAAAAGCACCAACATGAAAAAAAATGATGAAAAACACAAATAACTAGCCTCACTTATATAAAAAACACATCCACTGGCTTGGTACACAAACCACAGCAGGTCAAGCGCTGTCTTTCTAAACGCAGAAAGCAACATCACAACAAATAAAAACAATGCAATATAACACTTATAAACAAGAAAATATGATACAGCCCATGTCAATATCAACAAAGCTACATGCATCAACATTCTCAATAACATCTATGACATGAAAAATTGCAAGAGAACATTCAAAGGTTGAAAGTAACAACACAAACGGTAACAAAAAGAAATCAACAAAGAAACTACACAAAGGAATGAAGTGACAGATTGCAAAAAGCAAAACAATGAAAAGCAAATTTATTAAAAAAGCAACAAAATGTAACAGCACAACTTAAAGTTAAAACGTAAATACAGTAAAAGACAACATTGCGAAAAACAGCAACAAGACACGAAACAACAGCAACACAACCACAACAGCCAAGAATCAAAAGCCTCAAATGTCAAAAAGTAACAAGCAAGAAAAATAGCAACATCACGACAAAACACGACAAATGGAAGCAATAAATGATTATAACCCAATGAACAGTAACAACAAATAGAAAAGCAATAAAACAGCTACACAAATACAGGAAAACACTGCAAAACGCAGCAAGCAATAACCAATGAACGGCAACAATGCAAATGATAATAACATGATGAAAGGAACAAATAACAACACAAGAAAAAGGAACAACAAACAGCAAGAATCACTGAACAGCAGTAAACATAACAAAAATCATCATCAACACAGGAAACAGCAACAATCAAAAGCAACAAATAAACAGCAACAAGCAACACAAGGAAAAGTTTATTGTTGCATTTTGGTACCAGACTGATTCAGATTAAAGAAACTGTGCAGCTGTTGACATGTTGACCAACCTCTGCAACATGTCGTGAATGACAAACTCTCCCACGGTTTTTTTCTGTTTCAGCCTCTCTGAACCAGGCATTACCTCACCAACCAGTTGTCCCATTTGTCATTAGTGATCCAGAGAGAGCGTTCATGTCTTACATCACAAGGTGGAATTACAGCAGACCTGACATGGTGCTCTTATTCTGACGAGACTTCCTGCTCTGATTTTTTTCTCTCTTCCTCGTTCATGGTGAACAAACCTCCACTTTTCTGGTCACAGAGTTGAGAAGTCGTCACTATTTTCCCTTCTTTGGTGGTTTCAGAACTGGAAAACTGATGTAATCTGTCACATCACTGCTGGTGTTTCTAACTGGAATTGCGGTTGAATTTGTGACACTGGGGGATGAGGGGGTTTGTGGGTAATATGAGGATGGATGATCTGAGAAGGGGCTAAAAACACAATATGATCCCTTAAAAATGTTCTCGTCCCTCACTTTAATGACTTCAGTGTGGAGTCTGCAGTTGCGTCCAACCAGACCTCAGTCATTTTTCCAAATTTAAAGACGTCTTCTCTTAGGTTCACTTTCTCTAAGACGACCATTGAACCTGTGAAGAACGGCAACACTTAGTACAGTTTTTCGCTCTTGGACTTTTTGCAGTTTCTCTGAACATTGCACAGTTTGACCTTGGGGTGAATTTCTTGTGATATCCATTCGTGTCTGGGAAGTTTGGCAGCTGCCTTGAATGTTTTTGATTTGTAAATTTTTTTTTTTTTTCATTGTAGAATGATAGACTTCAGATTCCTTGGAAATAGCCTCATAACCCTTCCCAGACTGATGGGCAACAGTTGCTCCCCTTAATTCATTGCTGATGTATTTTCTCTTTGGCACCGTGTTAACACACACCTGAAGGTTCCAGACCCGCAAACTGAAAAAAACTTCTGCTTTTCATCAAGTGCATTCAAATCAGCATCATGTGGCTGCTACTTACCCTTTAAATTCCCATGGAAACACTGAGGTATAGTTAGTTTTTCACAGGACTGCAAGGTATTTTGAAAAAGTTGTGTTTTTGCATGATAAAAATGATCAAAATTGGCATTTTGACCACTGCTGCGTTATTTTTTCAGAAAAGAAGTAATCACATTTGTAAGAGGGCTTTTAAGTAACGTCAGCATGCTTGGTTATCTTATCTTAGCTCTAATATGTACCTGGAGTAGATATACAGAAACCTTTGGCAAGTTCTGAATTTTACTTGCTTATTTACAGGGAGTGCAGAATTATTAGGCAAGTTGTATTTTTGAGGAATAATTTTATTATTGAACAACAACCATGTTTTCAATGAATCCAAAAAACTCATTAATATCAAAGCTGAATGTTTTTGGAAGTAGTTTTTAGTTTGTTTTTAGTTTTAGCTATTTTAGGGGGATATCTGTGTGTGCAGGTGACTATTACTGTGCATAATTATTAGGCAACTTAACAAAAAACAAATATATACCCATTTCAATTATTTATTTTTACCAGTGAAACCAATATAACATCTCCACATTCACAAATATACATTTCTGACATTCAAAAACAAAACAAAAACAAATCAGCGACCAATATAGCCACCTTTCTTTGCAAGGACACTCAAAAGCCTGCCATCCATGGATTCTGTCAGTGTTTTGATCTGTTCACCATCAACATTGCGTGCAGCAGCAACCACAGCCTCCCAGACACTGTTCAGAGAGGTGTACTGTTTTACCTCCTTGGAAATCTCACATTTGATGATGGACCACAGGTTCTCAATGGGGTTCAGATCAGGTGAACAAGGAGGCCATGTCATTAGTTTTTCTTCTTTTATACCCTTTCTTGCCAGCCACGCTGTGGAGTACTTGGACGCGTGTGATGGAGCATTGTCCTGCATGAAAATCATGTTTTTCTTGAAGGATGCAGACTTCTTCCTGTACCACTGCTTGAAGAAGGTGTCTTCCAGAAACTGGCAGTAGGACTGGGAGTTGAGCTTGACTCCATCCTCAACCCGAAAAGGCCCCACAAGCTCATCTTTGATGATACCAGCCCAAACCAGTACTCCACCTCCACCTTGCTGGCGTCTGAGTCGGACTGGAGCTCTCTGCCCTTTACCAATCCAGCCACGGGCCCATCCATCTGGCCCATCAAGACTCACTCTCATTTCATCAGTCCATAAAACCTTAGAAAAACCAGTCTTGAGATATTTCTTGGCCCAGTCTTGACATTTCAGCTTGTGTGTCTTGTTCAGTGGTGGTCGTCTTTCAGCCTTTCTTACCTTGGCCATGTCTCTGAGTATTGCACACCTTGTGCTTTTGGGCACTCCAGTGATGTTGCAGCTCTGAAATATGGCCAAACTGGTGGCAAGTGGCATCTTGGCAGCTGCACGCTTGACTTTTCTCAGTTCATGGGCAGTTATTTTGCGCCTTGGTTTTTCCACACGCTTCTTGCGACCCTGTTGACTATTTTGAATGAAACGCTTGATTGTTCGATGATCACGCTTCATAAGCATTGCAATTTTGAGACTGCTGCATCCCTCTGCAAGATATCTCACTATTTTTGACTTTTCTGAGCCTGGCAAGTCCTTCTTTTGACCCATTTTGCCAAAGGAAAGGACGTTGCCTAATAATTATGCACACCTGATATAGGGTGTTGATGTCATTAGACCACAACCCTTCTCATTACAGAGATGCACATCACCTAATATGCTTAATTGGTAGTAGGCTTTCGAGCCTATACAGCTTGGAGTAAGACAACATGCATGAAGAGGATGATGTGGACACAATACTCATTTGCCTAATAATTCTGCACTCCCTGTAGGTATTGATATAGACTATTGTGTCTTTGAGTATAGTGATCAAACTTAATCACCAGACTGAAATGCTACAGGTTGATAAGCTCATTTCAAGAAGTTGCTTAAGCAGAAAATTAATGTCTAAGATTCTTTAAACTTGTTTGATCATCTTCAAAAGGCAAAAATTTAATCTTGTCTGTGACTAAAGGTGGATTTCAGTGCTTGTGTGAACTGAAATTTTTTAGAACAGATTTTTATTTGTGTTAACATTAAGTGGCGTTTACTCCCTCCTTACAGTCACAGGCGTTTACTTTGATACTCACCAACTTCTAATTTTCAGCTGTAAAGAGGCTGGAGATGAGCAATTGAAGACAGCTGAAGAGAAACACTTCCTTTCCATCCTGTCTGACTCTCTGATTAATCCCTGTGAGCATTTCCCAATTTAAACATAATGGATGTGACTGTTGTTGATATTTTCATCTCTCATCTTCAACGAAACACATTTCCTGTGTCCTGAGTTAGGAAATATGGGTTAAATTTATTATTTTACTTCAACCGATTAGTGATCTTTACAGGATGTACCCTGCCTCTCACTCTATGACAGCTGGGATAGTCTCCAAATCTCGACAACTCTGAATTAGGTATTGATTAATTCAATTAATAGTAGTTAAGAAAATAGAAAAACATAATAAGGTTCTGTTCTAGGTAATAAACTGATAAAGCTTTATGCATGTGGAGGGTAAATAAAGACACTTTTTTTAAAAAGGACTCAAAACTTCTTTATTGTTAAAAATCAATATAGAAACAAATGTATGTAGAAAAACATCAACAGCAATACATTCTTATTTTTCCTCACAAAGCACTCCTCTGTTTTAAATGATCCCTGCTTTATAATAATGGACTTTATAAATGAAGGCGGTCAGGATTGCAGCTGGAAGGTAAAGGCAAAGTACACTGCTTTATTGTCAGGAAACAGCATCTAAGCAGGACTGTGCAACACTATGTGGAAGAATCAGAAAACACCCCGCTAATGCTGTATTATATCACTGCTCTCTACTGTCTCTGCCTCCATCACTCCACCATATATTATTAGTGTGACAGTAGGTAAGTTTGAGGCTGGTGGAAGGACAGGAAGTTAACGGCAGCCTTAAGTATTATAAAGATAGATTAGCAATTTAGTTAATGGCCTGCAAATGGCCTGCATTTGTATAGCGCTTTTTAATAGCCCTAATCTGCGACTTTCATTACTGCACCTCTCAGATACCACAGTCATGTAATCTGTTTCCTGCCAGGGAGAAAATTTATATTACAACACACACTGCAACTAATTGAACGGGTACCTAGTCTGCTAATTTTCAGCACTCTGCTTCTTTTCTTGGCTCTACTAGAGTAGCTTTGCATGATTCACAGTTCAAATAAAAATCGATACTTATATTTGCCCTTCATAAAGCCCTCCTTTTAATGAACCCCTCAGTTCATTAAATGAGTTGTTAAGCATTTCTAACAACTCCATTCCCCCTTCTTTCTTCTGATTGGCCAACATTTGGAAGCCTGTTGACAGAGTTATACTGTCTGGTATTGGTTGTACTGACTACTCAGAGTAGTTTGAAAGCTGAGCTTTTGGCTTAGAATGATTACTTGAACCTCATTCTTTGAAACCTAGTGACTCGAATATTAACATTCAGCATCTTAATGTTATATTCATATGACAGGTAAGACAATGCAGACTAGGTGCCCTTAAAGAAATGCCCATTTGAAGACACGTAGAAGGGCAGATCATGGCACTCCATTACTTTTTCTAACTTAGTTGCCATCTCCGGATGTTGGTTAAGTAAACAGCATGTTTAATGCAGATATTTCTGGATTTGCTAGCCATCAGAACATCATTAGAACATTTCAGCCACATTATAGTTATCTATTACTGTTTTCTTACTAATGTTGTTATTATGATCAGATTTTGTCTCAGACATTTTTGTTGTTCATTGGGTCATTAAATTTGTTTTGATGAAACTTTACATTCGTTAAAAATTGTTAAAAATGGTATCTTTCAATTTTAGTTATTAATGCCTTTCTTATGTGTTGCTAAAAATATCACAAACAATACAACAGGATTTATTTTCATGCATAATTTCCATAAGAAGATATATACAAACCCTTTAAAGACTGAAATGTCTGAGTTCTGAGCCAGATGGCTCATTGTTCCCGCAGCTATCTGATTGTGACAAATAGTGTAAGTAAATAAAACTGGTGTCTGAGGTTTCCTTTGAAGACTGCATACAGGCTGGTTGTCTAGCTACTCAAGGAAACAGATACTCATAGCATTCCTGATCTAGCTATCGCTGCCCCTACTTTAGGCTTTCGTCTCACAGACCTATAGACTGCTTGCTAGGGAAAATATTTTAAGAGTGTTTGCAAGCATGTTGGTATCTTCCATGCTAATCTATAGGTCCTGTAGGCTTTTGGAGCAGCACCTACTTTGTTACCAGGTTCAGCCAGTGACATCCAGCAACCAATCTCCAATATTTTTCCCTAGTAACTGGTGGTTGCCATGTGATGGGTTGCTAGGCCTGCATGACTGGGTCTGTTGTTGAGCTTGAAAAACCACTGGGGCAACTATGGCTCCAATGAGTTAATTTGGTAAAATACAGAAAGAGACTGTATTTAGGGAAATGTTTTATGTGATTAACCAGGCATCAGATGGCAATTAGTTTCCATCTATAAGACCAGTTAACAAGTTAATTTCCCATTTGAATATTTTAACCCTACCTAACTAGAAATAAAATCTTTAAATGTAATTTGGTTATTAAAATGTAAATAATTCTGCTTTTGACTTGCAATCAGGCAGCAATATTAGTTTCCCACCATGCTCTAGCACGAGGAAGGACAAAGAAGAGCATATTATAGTACCATTTGGTTTTCTTTTTCCTTTTGTTTTTTTGGTCATGGTGAGAGAAATGCATCTGCAAAAATGTACTGAAAAAAAAAAAAAACATTCTCTCCATATACATATAAATACATTTCTGCTGTGCAAAATGCAAGTGTAGAAGCCTCTCACCGAAGCTCAGCGTTCAGTCAACACATCCAACGTATTGACATGTAAAGCATGAATTTTAGGCATTTCACCTAAAAATGTAGTTTAAAGCACCAAAACTCAGGCCAGCTTGATATTTTCTTTAAAGGACAATGATAAAAAGCCGCAGCTCTTTCTCCATTAATAGATCAGTTAATGGATGATCAATTAATTGTTTGTCTATTTTCAAGTAAAACATTTGCTGCTTCTTAAATATAAGAATTACATGACAGTAAGCTAAATATGTGTTTCAGAAATTGGATGGGCTATTTTTTACTTTTTTATTTTTGATGACTAATTTGGCGAATCAAAAATAACTGGCAGATGAATTAATTAATAATGAAAATTAATTACAGAACATCAGATTCACAAAGCTGGATTAGTTACCTACAATGCTAACTTAGTTCCCGAAAAATATCACCGTACTGTATTTTTGGGGCACCTTTCAGAGCAGAAAGTACATTATTTGGTATTTATATTATCAAATACATTATTTACTTTTAATGTTTAAAATAGGTTTCTTATTGCTGATATCCAGTAAATTTATCACTCATGATGCTGTCTATATTCGCTACACTAACTAGTGAAGCATTGGTTAAAGACTGGTGATATGGGTGACTGCCAGTTGCCGATGGATGAATGTGAAGCAGGATGGTATCTTTTAAAACCTCTCACTTGAATTACTTTTTATGGCATTTCTAAAAAAAAAAAAAAAAAAAAAAAAAAAACCTCCTGTGAATTCCCATCTGTGGCCCTCGTGAAGCAATGCAATCAAAGACTTTTTGATAAATAACATCTCACAAGTTATGAAAATAGTAATCCAGGGAGCCAGCTTCCCATTATTTCAACACAAAATAAAATATATCTAGCATGAGTCAGAGAAACGATACCTCTATGAATCTTCATGTTCTAACATCACTTTAGCCTTGCTGCTAGATAAATATTAAAAATGAGGCATGGTTGCTATATCATTTATGATGAATGCTCTCTCCTTACAAAGTCCCTGACAAGTATATCCTGTACATTTTTACAGCACTGAGTAACATGGTTGAGAGAATTCAGAGGCACGGCTTAGCCATCCAAGCTTTGGCAACAAATCCCATCATAGGCCTCTGTGAGGATGACTGTTCGTCTACCATTTGCCAGGAATGGGTGTTCCACACTCATACCATGAGACGTAGTTGACATGAGAATGTCCTCCTATTTCTCCAAAGTGGACAGGTTCTTGACGCAATGCTCTGAAGAAACCTGGACAAAAAAGAACAATACGTGATGAGGAACATATTTTAAATCTGATACATTCAATCTAATTTGTATCAAAGCACCCGATTAAGAGCAGCAGAATTTCCTATTTATTGTAATAAAAATGTACAGACATCTAATACTAAATAAATGATTGTGATTCTAAAGGAAATGGAAAAACTAAAAGATTCTAAAATGTCCTCTCTGGTTTCTGAACTCTTATTCTAGATGGGCATCAAAGACAATGACAATGAAGTGGGTGTCACACTGGATTTAAATATAATGTTTTACATTTGTCTGTTATGTCTCACCCCAACCGGTCACAGCAGATGGCCGCCCCTCCCTGAGCCTGGTTTTTCTGGAGGTTTTTTCCAGTTAAAAGGGAGTTTTTCTTTCCCAATGTTGCCAAAGTGCTATAATTGTTGTTGGGTTTTTCTCTGTATGTATTATTGTAGGGTCTAGCTTACAATAAAAAGGGCCTTGAGGTGACTGTTGTTGTGATTTGGTGCTGTATAAATAAAATTGAATTGAATTGAAATGAGATGTAAGTACAGGTATAACTAATTTCCATTTTTTTTAAGACAAATCATGCAGTATACTGGATCTTAATGTCCAAAAAATGCATGCTCACTAAGGAGCTCAGGAAAAATTCAGGAAAACTGAAATAAAGCTTATACCTTGTCTGGATGGGAGCTGATCAGCTCTGAGCTGTCTGCCCGTTCGCCCATCCAGGAATGAGTCAACGAACTGACAGTGATCCTCACTAAAGCCAGTCTGATCTCCAATATTGTAGAATTTACCTATAAGGGGAAATATAGAGAAACAGATCAGATCTGGGATCAGTTTCCCTGTTAAAGTGGGCAATAAATTCAGCATTTGTACTTACCGTTGAGTGTTTCACTCAGGTAGATCTTGTACCTAAGTGAGTTGCAAAGCTGTACACCAACAAACTTGCGGTACCAGGTCCTCTTCACATACTGTTTGCCATGGCAGTCAGAGTATGAGTCTGTCTTGAAGGGGAACTGAGTCCAGATAGCATCTTTTCCTGTACAGAAAAATAAATATAACTTTCTACCTTTAAACAAAGGCTTTTCTTATAACCATGTGGACATAAGGTGGATGTTAATTTACCTGAAACGTTCTCACTCACTCTGGGGTCCGCTAAGGAAAGAATAACAACAGGGTCTTAACAGCTTATATAAAGAAAGCATAACTGATACTGCACATTGATGCAGGAGTGCCTTCTTATAACGTGAGCAGCAACTTTCATCATCATCTAGATCAGTGAAGCAGAACATTTAATTATTTCTCTTTGTTTGAAATATAGGATATCAATTCACTCGTGCAATGTTTGAAAAAATCAATATCCTGGATGTCAGCATTTAAAAAACAACTAAATCAATGACTTGTTAGTAATTCTATCAGTAAAGTCCAGTTATGGATGACTGCATAACTGATTAATTGTATTTTGTAGGCAATCAGGAGTGAAGTCTCAAGTCTCACATTATGATAAATTTCTAGCAGGAAATTACCTTTATGCAATAGCGATAATTAATTATACATCTGCAATGAGTTGCAATTCCTGCTAAGTGAATTTGTAATGGGCAGAAACAGTAGCTGCCGCTGAGGGTGAACATTAGTCTTAACTGATGAGCGGAAAGTTTGGAGCATTTCTACTTGTTGTTTAAAACATTTGAAGTCACAGAGAGGTCCTGGAGTTTCAGTTTGACTGCAACTGCTTTGGCTTGTGCATTCTCTAAAGACAGGCAGTTGAGCAGGAATGTACCTGACTCTGTGTTGAAGGTAACTGGCTCACTGAGAGGACCTGAGCCCAGCTCATTCCTTGGCTTCACCTTGAACTCGTAACTAAAAAATGGGGGGAAATATAGCATTACAATAATACATAATCAGGAATAGAGTCATAACTTTTCAAAGATGACACAGCAAACTCAGATGCCACAAAGTACAAGAAAATGCAGAACTTACTTAGGTATGAACTATATTGCAAAATCTTTTTAAGAACTATAATTTATCAAAGTAAAGTAGGAAATAAAATAAAGACATCAGCTCAGCCCAAAACAGTTAAAGTACCAATATATTCTAATACTACATTTCTCTGGATAGACTACCTTTATTTTTTATTGATTATACACTTTTAAGGAATTATTAACAAATTACTTTGAAGCTACTTGTTAATAATGGTGATTTTACTGTAACAAAGGATTTCTCCTTAACCATTTCCTCTAGGTCACTAAAAAAACAATACAACAACTATTGTTTTCTGTTCTTTTATACTGTATCAAAGTTACACAACTGACTGTTAAAACAGGTTTTATAAGCTTGGACAGTCACAAACATCATGCAACCCGTGCATGACAGTGAAAACCATGACCTCTGCTCACAGCTCTTTATTTTTATATGGTTTTACTTGAGTCCAGACTTGCAATTGGCCAGACTTAATTTCTAACCACCTTCCTTCATACCAAATAGCTTTCCCACATCGCGGCTCGTTAAAGCGTCAGCAAGCGTAACAGATGCTCTGCTTATTTTACTGGGCTCAACTAACTTGGGCTGTTTGAACAGCTGAATGAAATGGCTGCAACGCCAACCAGCAGATGTTCAGTCAGATCTGAGTTGCAGAAACACTTAACATCCAGAGATTAATATGTATAAACCTGCTTTATTGTAATGACCTGGTTTGGTTTGGAGTGTTTTCACATTTTTCATGTCTTCTCTTTCTTCTGTGTAGCCGACAAATTGACTGGTTCTCTTGGCTACACAGCAAATCAATCTCATAACATGAAATCATGGTAAATAAATCTGTAGATAACCCTTGATGCTAGGCTGTGAAAATTTGCACATGGTACACAAGGCTGGTCGATTTCCAATCTCAAATTCTACAATTTAGAAATTGACTTTGACTTCAACTTCATGAAAAGTAAAGTTGAAGAAAGAAAACTAATTTAGGTAGAACTTACCTGCTCTCAGGTTTGAGGTTCTCTACGGCAGTGTAAGTCTGGTTTGTAGTCAGGATGGAAACCTGTTCTCCATCTGGGCCTTTAGCAGTGGAGATGACTTCGTACTCTGAGAAGAGGATGACAGAATTAGGACATGACCAACAGAATCGTGATAGAACACAGCTAAAACCACCATAGGAGTGTTATAGGTTAGTCACCAAAGAGTTTCAATTTCATTCAGTTTTTTGTTGGGCTGCTGCAATAAAAATTCAGCTAATAAGTACCAGTGGTTTCATTGTCAGTCTTCTCCCAGTCCAAGATGATGAAAGATGGGCATCCCTCCACTGTCACCACAGTGAGGTTGGAGGGTGGAGTCTTTGGTGGTGATGTCACATTTGTCTCACTGGGTTCATCTTCGGGAAAGTAGTTGAGGGAAGAGGTAATAGAGCAAGGCTCATCTGGTTTCTTTCCAGTTTTGTAGATGACATGAGGTGCTGTAGAAAGAGAACATGAATGTAAAGCATAAGTATCACTGGGGTTTGAGGTTCACTTTGTATATGTAATTGGAGCTGGAACAAAAAATGCTTGTTTTGATGTCTGTATCGCTATATGGTAAAACCCAATGTCCTGCTAAAGTGACCATTTCAGCTTACCTACGTAACGTTTTTTGCCCATGGCGTCAATCTCAGAGGATGGCTGTGATTTAAAAAGATCTGACTCCTCCCATGACTCCTGTCGAGGTGCTGAAAGAAGAAACACAACACAAATTGTCTAATTTCAAGAATAAACCTTCTGGAACAAAATGACCTTCCTTCTATGTGCAACATTTTTTGTAAACAAAGCAAAATATTACAAGAAGGTATGTCTACTTCTTGTAAGCTGGTTTGTGATATTTTGTGCATATTGTGCATGTCCATGAAAATATTTTTTTCTTTGTTTTGTTTTTGTGGGTTTCTTTTGGGAGTGAGTATATAGTTAAAAAATATTATATTTTCCAAAAGCTTTATTCAAAGAAAGCAGTGACTGACATGAAAACTTTTAAAGTGCCCAGCAAGGCCCCATTTGGCAGCATATTGTAAATAGACTTCATGTTCAATCATTGGTCACATGCATTTGGTTAAACTAGCAAAACATTTCAAAATAAGCAGGAGAAAATTGTCTTAAATTGCAGTTTGCATGTGGTAAACTGGACGAAACTGGGCTGATGACTACTACTTGATTGCCAAGTGGAAATCTTTGTACCAGTAGTAGTTGGTGTTGCAGTTGTGGTCTGTTTCCGTTCTTGTTTGATCGGCTTGGCGGTCACTGCTGGTACTTTGGGTTTCAGGACAGGCAGTTTATCATTCTGTTTGAAGTTGTTAACTTTGTCTGATGGAAAATATGTAAACAAAAACAGTTCAACCTTCAGAAAACTATAAATGTCGCAGTTAAACAAGGGTGTAGACAAAGTTCATTGTTTTTCTTATTGAGTTCCTACCCGTTTCTCCAGGTTTTCCAACCAAATTTGGCTTCTTGTTGATCTGTATTGCTGGACGAGCAGGAGATCCTGAAAGAAACAAAAACATTATCTTGTTACAACCACCTTATCAGCCTTTATTTTACTGTCCTGATCTAAACCATCTCTGCACTTGTGACTTTTTGTATTAAAGGGTCTCTTTCATGTACAGTCATTTCAAATTTATTTTACTACTATTCATATAAAGTGCTGCAATAATTTTCTAAAGTATTACATGATGGGAATGTCTCTGTTTTAGATCAGATTCAGGCCTGTTCTGTAGTCTGTGGACAGTATTGCTTTACATAAGGCAAAAATAAAGCTTTAACAGCCAATTTGGATCTATTTTCTAGCCAGGTGCTGTCTAATCTCTTGAAATATATATTTTTTCAGCTAAGGTAGAACTCCCTACCCATTTCCAAATGCCAAATGAACCTTAAAACATGAACAATTCCTTGTAATCCCACAAGATCTTTTGTGTTTTTCTGACTAAAGTCCAGAACCTGCAGCCAATTACACCCCACCCCTGCCCCCTTTCCTCTTATTTAAGCAGAAGCCAAATTCTTCACAATCAAGGAATTGACTCGGTTCCAAAACTAAATAGAATAAATGCAAAGCCAGGAACATGAAAGATGATGGAGTCCTGAAACATGTTAGCTCGTAACATGAAACAACACAGATGCATTCCTTTCAATCAGTTGCATGTAAATATGTATGATGGGCTGCCTGTATGAATGTTTGCTGTTGTTTGACATGAAGTTTGGTTAAAATTGTTTAAGCTTCATAGAGATATTTTGCTTACTTGGATAAACCTTGTATTATTCTTGGACATAAATTAGGAGGCTTGTCAAGAAACCACAAGAGGTACAGTGTTCTCAAAGGATCATTATATTGGAAGGTCAGAGTGGAAACTGTGCTATAATTATAGCCTATGTTCAGAAATGCCTCGTGATTACAATACAGAACTAGAATAAATACATATTGGTATGATTTTTTTCACACAAATAATTCTAAAATAAAAATCAAACAGAGGTTTCCACATTCTGATGAAAACTGTCCAATGCACGCCATGCTGTCCTGGTTCGCGTGAGGGTTTTCTAAACACGGCATCTCTGCAGCAAGATGTCTGAAGCTCATCGCACTCGCAATCAGGCAAGAAGCACAAGCTGAAGCATTTGGACCCTGGACAGAACTTTTTTAAAATAATACCAAAGGTCCAGTCGAGATGCCAGGTTCATCACAGGCTAATTAGAAACAGTCTCCTCCTTTAATTTCTGTGGTGAGAAAAAGCGCAAAGCTCTGCAAAGTGAGGTTCTGTAAAAGTAAGCTAACGATCAGGGGAGCGCATACTTTCCAAAGCCTTTGGCCAAAACTTTCAAGCTGACGGCCAGTATTTTCCTTCATGGTCCTTCTAAAGATTTGTTTCTGGACATGTAACACCACCAAACCATGCAGTCTTAACGATGTAGAGCAACTGGAGCGGCAGTCAGCACACGGCATGGGCAAGTTTTGGGTGCAGACAAATGAAATTCATGCCGTTACCAACCATAAACCCACTCTTCTGTCGTGGGACCCGAACGACCAAACACTTCAGGGAGTTCAGACTTCTTTTCCTCCAGCAATGAGTTGTTCACTGCAGCAGGAGAGGCACTGCGATTAAAACTGGAGTTTGTATTCAATACTGAAATAAAGCCCTGAGATGCCTTGGCCATTTTTCGGTTTTGTATTTTTAAGTTTCTGTCAAAAAGTTATAGATCAGTGGTTTCTGGGTGTTAAAATACAAAAGACAAAACATCAAAACTAGAAAACTGATGACACCAAAACCAGCTCATGCATACTGGACAGGAAGACCATGCCCACCATGACACCATGCACAATGTAAATCATTAACTGTATAATTCACTATAAACTTTTGTAAACTGTGATCTGACCGGGTTTCAATTGTCAGATGGGTTCTGAGGGTGGCCTAACTCATAATACAACTGAATCTAAAGTGAAAGTTCTCATAACCCATATCACCCTCTTTTTTTAGCTGCTTATGAAAGACTTCAAATTCTATTGAATTTTCTGATGCTTGAAAGTCACTGCAGAGAGTTTAACCTCTGCTGAAGGTATTACTAGAATAACTTCTATACACTTAAAAACACTTTTGCTGGTACAAAAAAAAATATGTATGCTTATTCTCCTAAAAAACAAATGAAAAAAAAAGTTTTCTAATATTTTTCTTTCATTGGTACGTTAGTTCCTATTCCAAATAAATATTGCAGCCAGTTTGCGCCAACAACTTGTTAAGCCTATTAAAGTAATTGTTGGAGCAAAATTACTATTTTCTTTCCTAGTTGGGTTGGAAACTACTCCAAATCATCAGAAAGTAAACCAAACACTACAAATAAAATAATGGTATTGAGTTTGAGAGAGAGCCCATATAGCAACTATTATAACTACTACTATATCAATGTACAGAGTAAAGCTCAACAAGTGTAGGCAGGTCTGAGCCAGCAATAACACGCTACACCAGCTCTCATTAACTAAGTTACATTTTAGAAGCATTACTTTAACTAAAAGAGTAACAACACTCCCAATAACATTGATGCCTTATATGTATATTTTTAGATATTTCTCTATAAACTTAAAAGGCCAGTTTCAGAAAAAGGATTCGAATCAATTTGTAGCTCTTGATAATAATCTTGACAGGTTATTTTCTGTCAATTTTTATCATTTTCAGCAGATAACAGACTATTTTCTTTAGATTATAACTCTGGAAACACTATTTAAACTACACACAGCTTTTTTTAAAAAAAAAAACAAAACAAAAAAACATCATGCTAATGTTCCCAAAAACTGCAAAAACTGTGCAGTAGCATAAAAAAGTTTGAATTCTGGGGAAATGGCCAAAGTTTAAAAAAATCAATAGTCAACCCTGCAGACAACAAATAGCTTAATTATTCAATACTTTTGTAAAACACAATCTTTAAACATACATCCACAAACAAACTTTTTCAGTGACCTTAGTGTATTATCTGACCATTTTCATCTGCAGATGGAGTTCATCCAAGAAAATATACATTATTTCAAACTGGTCAGAGTTTAATGTTTTTAAACTGGTTCTAAGGAATAATTAAAACTTTTTGTGAAATATTCTACATGGTTATTAGAGCAAAGCAGTGAAACAGTGAAGCAGTGAAATGGTTTTTAGCCCAGCACCCAAAGAGTTGAAGAGGTCTCAGGTCTCTGAATTTGCTACAGTTTCCCCAACCACAACCTTAAACCAGATGGTTAAACACTCCCCACCACCAACAACTTGTAGAACACAGAGGGACACAATCAGCTGCTGAGCTTAAGTAACCAACTCACATAATCAACCATGTGCAGCGTCTTGATTAGTTAAATCTCTCTGACTGAAGCTTTGCTCAAAACTGGCTTGAGGCAGCGAATGTGGGACAAAAAGACAACACAGATGGACAGACCAATGGTGGACAAACAGGTGGATGGATGGATGGATGAATAGTGCATGGACATTAAAGTATTAATAAAAAATGGAGGGACACAAAAAACACCAACAAGAGCTGCAGTGGAGGTGAAAATGCTGCAAAAGCGAGTGAAGGGTTAATGATGAAACACAGAAAGACAAACAAGGTCTTTTTTACCCAATCGAGGTCGGGACCATATGGCCGGTTTAGGTGGGGAAATGCCCCGGTGTGGTTGTCCATTTACTGTTGGGAGAAAACTAAGTGTTATGAAGGGAAAGAAACTGTCTCTGAAAACTGAACCTGATGAGAGGACAATCAACCAAGTCCTTTTCTAACCAAATAAATCTTCTTTTTTTTTTTACTTGTCTTGACTATTTGGAACACCTACTTTTCCCATTTTTCCCCAACTTTTGTCCATTTCCTTAACTGTACAGAATTCCTTAATTCTTGTCATGGATCAGTTATGAACCAAAGATAAACCTTAATGTGCATTATTTATTCTGGAAGCAATATAAAATCCCACTAGTTGATCTATTAAACTTTTAGCCAAAGCTTTTAACGGACTTGTTTGGTTGTTCACCTGAAAGGTTCATTTAGCAGCTAACAGTTAACAAAAATGAAGTTTCACAGCATTTAATCAGAAAAAAGGCAAAAGTAAAATTGTGTTGAGGGGTGATGAGATGCGAAACAGTGTTGAGACACATAAGAAATTCTTTCTTAAAATTGAAAGAATAGTGGCATAGAAAACCATTGCAAAAGCCCCCAAAATGTCTCAGACAGTAACAATAGATAGGAAACTGGAAGATAATGAGTCCACAAGAGGCAAAACCAATCAGCGTTGATTAGAATATCTCAAGATTCTACAACCTAAATAGTAGGTATATTTGATATTTCAGTTCTTTTTGGTATCAATTTTTATCGACTTGATTTTAGAATCTTGAACAAGAGAGAAATATAATCAATAAGCCTGTAAGTATTTTTCCAATTTGCATTTGACTTGAAAAGAAAAGTCAAACTTAAACTTGAGTACTTGAAATTAGATATATTTCATGGCTTAGCCTATCAAAACATTTTCCCCTTGGACAGTAAAAGACAGCAAAGCAGCAAAGTGAACATAAAAGAAACAGGTACAAGGAGGATTACCCCCAAGTTTCCCTGAAGTTGGGGATGAGTTACTCGATCTAGAGGAGGGGGAGTGGGGCTGTCTGAAGCCATTAGAGAAGGGAAAGAGAGGGTTTCTCGATGCAGGCCTCATGGATCCGGTAACTGTGGTAGCTGCTGGGTTGTAGGGCTGCAAGGGCAGCGATGGAGTGAGATTTCTTTTGTTTCCTTGACCTAAAAGATCAAAAACAGTTGCACGGCCTGTGTTACAGTCTGATCTGACCTTTATCTGTGTTGGCAGACAAGCGAGCTTGCAGCAGCCCTGTGCAGCATCGTTAGTGATGGACCATTAAATCTGATGTCATTGAATTTATGGAATAAATAAACAAATGAGCATGATGGGACCAAGATGATTCTTTAAGCGCTCACAATCTTGAAAAACCAGTCATCGAAGATGCTGATGAATTTTGATAACTGGAAGATTGTGTGCTGCATGCAAACACCAGATGAAATGTGCGTGAAGGTGATACTCCTGGATTGAGCAGCCATTCCTGTGGAAAAAAACCTTTAGCACTAATTTCACTGGAAGCTGCCTGGAAGCTCAAGGGAAAGAGATGATTGCAAATTAACAGCAGACAGACATAGCAAGGTTGCTTTTGATTGCAAGATGAAGGAAGCTGTTTGTGAGGTTGTTATTACCCCATGTGTTAGTTTTGGCCCGCTCATTGGCCAGTGCTGATCTCAGCAGTGATGAGCCGTCCTGTGATTTGCCAACAGCTGTATGAAAAAAAGAAGGTTGAACACTAAAAAAAAAATGAAGGCCTTTTTCAGTTTGAGAGATGGTCTGCATCCTGTCAAATTAAAACCTGAAAATGTAAATATTCTTCTTAAAGTTTGCCAAGCAGAACTGACTGTTGAGAAGGTAAGACACGAATGGCAAGACTTTTTAAAGCCTCGGTTACATTTGGATTCAAAGTGCATTTAAGAAGTAGGATTTGACTATGAAGACTTATCACGAGCTCTTTCCTCAAAATCTTACAAAGGTGGTGTAGAACCTAAAAAAATGTATGTGACCAGTGTAGGATGTGCTGTCTTTAGCCAATAGTCCACCAACTCCTGGTACCAGATCTTTTCACATAGTGCAAAGTACATCTGGCACTTGCCTTGGTAACAGGGTGATATAGTAACAGTCGCCAGGGCCCTTTGACCTCAAATGAGCAGTTTACGGAGGCAGAAATTAAATCTAAATAAAAGTAAGTATTCAGTCAGTTATGTCTCAGCTGTCTAAAAAAATACATTTAAAACCAACCAATTTTGTAGAACTGCTATGATTATTTTCAACACCTTAGGTAATGTGTGATAAAAAGATTTTAAGATCTATACATTTTTTAAAAAGTACTTGGTTGACAGCAGCTGAGTGTGCTACATTTCTTTGTAAAGTTCAACTGTTGGATGAAACTCTTATTTTTGTGGGCCCACACAGTTTAAAAAGAAAAGAAAATACACTGATTCATTTGGTGAAAAGAAAAATTAAACACAGAACATTGTTAACTATGTTCATACTCATTTTTGAAGAACAACATTGCATTACTTACACCCCCAAAAGGCTTAGATATTGAGAGATACAACATCTCACAGAAGCAGAAAGAGGATTTTTTTAGAAGAAGCCAACTTTTGAAAAGAACATTTGGCATTTTTGGGACAGAATATGGCAAATGCAGTGAAACTATTTGCAGATGATGCTTTTATATTCATGGACACCATACACTGAGTCTAGAACATTTTTAAGTATTAAGCGACATGGATAGACAAGACAGATATTTTTCAACCAAAGCTGACTATGATAAAACTGTATGTTTTCTAAAACGTAATGATTATGTCACAGACAAAAAAAAGAAAGAAAGACAAAAAAAAGATTGTAAGGAGGAATTACCAGTGGGGTTACGAGGCTTCTCAGGTGCACTAGTGGGTGCCTTAGTGGTTTGCACATGACTGGAGTCACCTCTGGAGGCTAACTTAGTAAGAAGGACGGCTGTGATGTTGGCATGGGGGGCTTTGGTGGACAGAAGTTTGGGGAGGGCAGGAGTGGGAATATCCGCTGGTTGGGTGTTGTTGTTTCTAATTGTGTTTCCTTTTTCTGGGATGAAAGAGAAGAGAGGTACTGAGGTCATAGGAAACTGGTCAGTGTTTGTTTTTGCACGATGTGTACACTATGATATAAAATAAAATAGACATGCATTTTGACTAATTTCATCCAGCAACTCTGGAGAAATTCAAGTCATCAGATACATGTCTTTCAAAACTGGAAAGTTGTTTAGCTTTTCTGTCAGGATAGGACATGGTATAGATACTTCATTTGATACTAAATAAAACATGTTCATAATGAAGGGTCCTCACTGGCTTATTGGTTGGTGATATGCAGTAGTGTGAAAAAGTGTTTGCCCTCTTCCTGATTTCTGTTCTTTTTTATGTTTGTCACACTTAAATGTATGAGATCATCAAAAACTGTCAATATTAGGCAAAACACAGAATGCAGTTTTTAAACACAGGTTTAAGAAGTCACTTAAATAGCACCCGCCTGACAGAGTGGAATAGACCAAAACATCCTCAATGTCATACATTATGATGCAATCCAAGGAAATCCAGGAACAAATGAGAAACAAATTAATTGAGATCTCTCAGTTTGGAAAACATTATAAAGCCATTTCTAAAGCTGTGGGACTCCAGCAAACCACAGTGAGAGCTATTATCCACAAATGCAAAAACATTAAACAGCTGTGAACCTTCGCAGGAGTTGCCGGCCAAACAAAATTACCCCAAAAGCACACCGACGACTCATTCAAGAGGTCACAAAAGACACCATAACAACATCTAAACAACTGCAGGCCTCACTTGCCTCAGTTAAGGTTAGTGTTCATGACTCCACCATGAGAAAGAGACTGGGCAAAATGGCCTGCATGACAGAGTTCCAAGACCACTGCTGAGCTAAAGAGCATGAAGGATTGTCTAAGTGTTGCTAGAAAACATCTTTCTGATCCCCAAGACTTTTGGGAAAATACTCTGTGGAGTGACAAAATAAAAGCTGAGCTTTTTGGAAGGTGTGTATGCCATTAAATATGATGTAAAGTAACACAGTATTTCAGAAAAGGAACTTTATACCATCATTAAAAATGGTGGTGGTAGTGTGATGGTCTAGGGATGTTTTGCTGCTTCAGGAACTGGAAGACTTGCTATGGTAAAAGGAACCATGAATTCTGCTCTCTACTAAAATATCCTGAAGGAGAATGCTATAACATACCAGCAAGTCCACCTCTTAATAAAAACAAAATGGAGATTTTGGAGTGGCCTAGTCAAAGTCCTGACCTCAATCTGACTGAGATGCTGTGGCATGACCTTACAGAGGCAGGTATTGCTCAAAAACCCTCCAATGTGGCTGAATTACAAGAATTCTGCAAAGAGGGGTAAGCCAAAATTCCTCCACAGTGCTGTAAAAGACTGATTGCCAGTTATCGCAAATGCTTGACTCCACTTGCTGCTGCTTGTTCCAGCTATTAGGTTTAGCAGGAAATCACTTTTGCACATGCAGTTTTTTTTTGTTGTTGTCCCCCCCCCCCCCCCCCTTAATAATAAACACCTTCATTCAGAAACTGTTTTTTGTGTTTACTTGTGTTATCTGTGTCTAATATTGAGTTCTTTTGGGATGATCTGAAACATTGACGTGTGACAAACATACAAAAAAAACAGAAGATCAGGAAAGGAGCAAATACTTTTTCACACCATTGTATTTAGCCAGCATTTTCCTGTTGTAGATCAAGATCTAATATTTCTGTTAAAACCAATTAGAAATCTCTGGTTTCATACCAGATACCCAGCCCTAGATTCCACAAGATTTGTTTATTTTCAAACAGATGCCTAAAGAATTTGATTTTGTTCCCTATAATCTCGTACCTCAGAGAAATACAGAAAAGTTTGAAGACATTGTACTTTGGGAGGATTTTGCAGAACGACTTGTGTTGGCTTTCCTGGATGGGAAATTCCAACCACGTCTGCGTCTGAACTGGCTGACATGCACTCCTGACATGCAGACTGACTGAAGAGAGCGGTGACTTGCAACAAGTAGGATGGGGACAGCTGGACAGACAGACAAGAAGGATGACAGAGGAATGGAGGAGTTCTGACTGAAACTGGTTTACTTTAAATAGCTGATGGTTTGAATATAATCTACATATTTAATGATAATGCTGTAATGTTGAGCCCTTGTACCTCTCAGAGGTAAAAAATATCAGGTATTAATTGAAAAGTCTAAGAAAGAGAAATATCATTGATCAAAGAAAGCAGCTGAAAGGAGAAAAGAAAATTGATGATGAATGCTGAAGCATGATGGCTGTCATATACATTTCAGCAGTGTGGTTTGAAAAAATGAGCTGCAGCTACTTTTGGAATGGGCAGGCCAAGGGGAACTTACTGATCTCCAGGGACATCATTTCCTCGCCTTGTTTTGACTTTCTAACTGGGCTTAAGACATGCTAACATGCAGCCAATCTCAATAGCTGCACACCCCACCTCCACCCCTCCCAGGTGCACCACAGGCTCAGGCGAAGCAGGTAAAGATGGACTGCAAATGAGTGAAGCTGATGATTAAAGAATAAAAGAGCGTCTGTTTCGTTACCCGGGGACACGTGAGGAAATTTGGGCTCAGAAGAGCCAGGCACAGGGATAGTTTCCTGCTGGCTCTCGGGAGGTGCTGTTGGAAATAACACGGTGGGTTTATAAGAGGAAAAATGTCAAAATTAAAGAGGATAGGGTTGGAGAGACAATCAATTCTTTGTGAAACCTAGTTTGGGAAAAGCAGCCATTGGGTTAGACTGATGAGGCTTTTTATAAACAAATCTTCAACATCCTTTAGTGCTGTGAATTTCTTACTTTTCTAACATTTAAAGAATGTTGGTATTACTATTATTTGCTTTCTCACTTTCTCACATCTGCAATGTGAGGATTGAAACTGCATTTTGGTGCCTGTTTTCCATCAGTGGAACCCTTTAAGGAAGCTTTTGTGCTGTGCTGTGTGAGAAACTTCTCTGTTGCCCAGAGAGGAAGAAAAGTAAAAGTATGCAGACAGGGAGAAAAGAAAGGAAGAGCGGTAATCACCAAAGGACGTGCGTGGAGCTCCAGGGAACCCTGGGTTTTTGAACAAAGTAGGTGTTCGAGGGCCCGTTCCGTTGTGGAGGGCTGCAAACAAGTCAACAAAGATGTTAAAAGAAAAACAATGAAATGGTTCAGCATGAGCAGTTCAGCAGACAGATGTCTAAGTGCACAATACAAGACTGATGTTTTCAGAAAGATGAGCAGCTATTATATTTGGTGCATAAAGCTTTTGGCTTGAACTTCAGGATAATTGGAAGTTGTTGTTTTTTTCCTACTGCAAAGTGTGAGTGTTTCGAACCAGCCTGAACCTGTTTTGTTGTGGTGGCCTATGAGAACACATTACTGACTGTACATACCTAAACTGAAGTCAAACAGATTCCACAAATCATGCCAGGAAGAGATAATGACTGAACAGACTATATATTAATTAAAGACAAAATCATAAATCTTACCATAACGAGGAGCAAAGAGGGGTGTCTGTTTGTAAAAGAAAAAAAAAGAAAGAACAAAGAATGTCAACTTTAGACATGTTTAAATCAAATATACATAAACACAAGGACTCCTAAGCTCGTGATGCACTGCTTTGAAAAATTTGACCTCAACCTTTAAATTCTGTGGAAACCCAGAGGTAATTTTCCTTTAATGAAGACTTATTATCTTCACCTTTAATTTTATTTACAATGTTTTTGTATATCTTCCTATTTTCTTTCTTCAAGTTTTATTAATTTAAGAAAACCTTTTTTGCATATTCATTGCCATAATACTTTACATTAAATATGAAGTAAGCTTACTGACCAAAAACAAATACACAAATTAAAAATATGGCACATTTTTTGATGTTTTAGAATTTAACCATAATAAATAGCCATAATTATACAAAAGCAAACAGTAAAAAATGTTATTAATGTCACATAAAGTAAGCGCAGCATAGTTTGTTCATGTTATTATTTACTTCATTAAATATTTTTCAAGTACATTTTGAGGTATTTAAGTAAATATAAAGTTTGAAGCAGTCTATTCTACATGCATCCATGATTTAAAAATTTTAAAGGTCATCACATTTACATCGCAGATGTAGTAGCATTTACTTTGTTACAGTACAGCAGGTTACTTACCCCCAGCTTGACTGGAGGACTGTTACGTGGCTTGTATGATTTCTGTCTATTTTTATCTGTGAAAAAAGTGCAGAGAAAAAGCAGTAAAATTAATCATTATTATTATTAAAGATCGATTAGCCATTGCTTTGCAAAAAAAATGATAATAAAAACTTTTCTTGGAAGAGATTGTAAACTTTTTCTTAACATCAAAATCAAGGCTTGATGTTTTCTTTAGCTTGAGCCTTTATGATTCCAGTGGTGACAAGTACGTAAGTAACTCCTTACTGCCCATGCTGGTGTTGTGGATGACCGGTTTGCTCCATGTGCCACTGCGGTCATCCTTGTTGGAGCGGATGCCAAACTCATAAGGCGTGTTGGGTTTCAGGTTATCAATGACTGTGTCGCTTGTTGGGCATGTCTGGTAGATCCAATTCCTGTTTCTCTCTCTGTAGCGGATAGTGTAGAATCTGATGGAGAAAAAGGAAAAATGCCTTTACCAACAGCAAGGTGGTTAGATTGTCTGAAAACTGCCCTTGGAGCTCCTCAGAGTTCTATTTTTGGTCCATTGTATTTTAACTTCATATGCTTATATGTAATGGGTTTTTTGGGTTTTTGTTTTTTTTTAAATTCTCAATAGCTTAGTTGTGTTTCAGCAATACATCGATTTGGCCATGCTTACATTCATTAACTTTTATAAAACACAAAGGTTATCTTTGTAATTTACCCAGAGGAAACAGGTAAAGCAGCTGATCTAAACATGTTAGCAACCAGCTGCCTAATACTAATTCGAAAAAATACAAAGAAATGGGTTAATTAGGCTGACAGTATCACACATTTCTGGAGGAGTGACTCAAGCTCCTCATATTTTAGGTTTATATTGTGATAAACACAAATAGCAAGCCAAGTATTTGAAAAAAATTAATGCCATAATACCATTATGGTAAAGATTTTTATCAAGGATAGGAATAAAAATTACCTACAGATACAGCTGTGTAAAAAATGTACATGTTTGTCTACAAATTACAACTGGTGTGTATTTGTATCCATTGAAAGTGTGCTGTACATAAATAAATCTTTGGCTAACCAGCACTTACCACAGTTTAGGGAATCACAAAAATAGTTTTTTATTTATTTTACCTTTTTTTAAATTAGCTATTAAAATAACAAAATGCTTATAGTTACAGACTGAGGACAGACTGCCAGATGGTGTCCCAAATAATGGAACAAACTCCCCTGTAAGTCTTTGCTTTGGCTGCTCTTTGTTAAAGAGGCAGGTATTAACAGGAACTTGTGTGACACTGATATAAAGTTCATATGCAATCCAAAACTATGGCCACTATCTTACTTAAGCAGTTTGAAATTGTACTAATATCTGACCAACTGTTTTTATACATTGCTGTTAAGTGAAATAATGCTTTGAACTTTCAAAACTAAAATCAGAGAGATGCTTAAAGAGCCCATTTAGAGCTGCAGAACAAAAAGAATGTGCTTTCAAAGTGCAGCTTTTACATTTAATAGACTTTGACCCACTTTAAATACACTATAATTTTGTGTCTAGTTGATATTAAAGGGATTTGAAACTATATAAGGAGCCATAATGTCTGAGATTCATAGGTAGAAAAACTGGGTTATGCAGAAGTAAACAAAACTAAATCACTGATGACTGTGGTTGCAGGTCTGCTTCGTAGACTGTGCAAGATGTGTTCGGCTGCATCTTGTCAAAGTTTCCCTGATCACAAGGCTGAAGGTTTCAGAAAGCATCGAAGTGTCCCAGTGGTACGACATATGGATGACATACACAATCCAGTACCAGCGTCTTCATGCCGTGCGGTTTCTCTCTGGCTGCCTGTATCCACCGTGACCTCAGTGTGGAAACAACTTTGTCCATTAGGTGTTGTTAATTCTGGCGACCACAAAGCCAATCTCCACTTTCACTCCTTCAAGTTCTGTTTTTCAGAGCAGGGATCCAAAAATCTGAGGCAGCAGCCAAACCCTCCACAGATGGAGCTGACATTAGGTTTTAATAAGACGCCCAGAGTGGCAGAGGACGCCTAGGTCAGGCTTTCCAATGGCTCCTCCAACTTGTTTGACAGGGAAGGAAAAATATGTATTATTAGAGGCAGCAGAGATCAAGGGGTGATGGAAAAGAGCATTGGTGAGTCTCAGTCGGTGTAATATCACTCAACACACTGGGACAGTTCAAGCTCAACAGCAGTGGAGATTTCAGGGTTGTAATTCATCATCTTGATTGGTTGAAGGTGATTTGTCTCTGAGTAACGTCGAGCTTTGGAACAGGGCTTTCTGGTTGTCCATAAAACATAAAATACATGAGAGGAGGTAAAAAGCTTTCATGTTCACTAAACCAAAACTGGTTTTATGATGAATCTGTGACATATGTGAAGTTACTCATCATAAAGGTAAACCCCAAAAATTAATTTGCAATATTTTACCAGACTATGAACTGTTCCTTAAAATATCCCTGAAAGCTCAAAGCTTTAGAGACAGAGCTCAGTGTACAGCTTAGACAAAACATGCAATCAGCATTGGGACAACAAGTGAAGTTAATCACCCGTCTTCCAGACATTCGTTCATGATGTTCCCTTCATAGGGTGTCTTCAGATAGTTTCCCCAGGACAGTAGCACAGCGGTTGGGCTAATAGAACCAATCACCAGGTGAAGCGGCTTCTCCAGGTTCACTTTACCTGTTGGGACAAGTGAGTACAGAGTGAGACTATGTGTTGGCCTGTTTATCAGTTTGAAGCCCACATGTAGCTGCCAGCATACCTGTGCAGTGTTTCTTCACATCGTTAGCTGGGATTGGTTGGACGGCCACCAGGTACTTTGGTTCTGCATCTGAAAAAACATGTCAAATGAGGTCAGGCTTTGTGATGTACACCCAACAGAATGATGCAGACAAAGAAGAATAAAAGCCAACAACAACAAAGTTGGATAAAACCACAACACACAGTTGCAGACAGTACCATTTTTTTTTTCAAATAGTGGTACAGTTACAACCTGTACTGCTGCAACTACCATGGCAAGTATGTTGCAACCTTCCCTACAGAAACATGAACATCTCATGTGGGAGTTCATAGAGGCTGAAACATGTGAGGAATTCTGCACTCTCTTATGGTGATTATGTCATGGCGGGTATTGTTGCCCCCTCCCTCCCCCACCTTCCTCCCACACATGGACAGAAAGTAGACACACAGATGTGAATGATTATAGATAAGGAGAGAGTTTCTTTGCTGAAATACAAGGATGGCAGTTTAAACATCCACATGTGAAAACACTCACATCTTCTTTCATAATAATCTGATTTCCATCCAAGTCAAATGTTTTCTGCTTTTGTTCTTTGCGTCTTTAACTCCAGAGTTCAGCCTCAACCTTTTTGTGTTTATCTGTCATTTTTTCTGTTCTCACCCACATGCACGGTTTCCTTTTCCAGCACAAACTCATCTCTTAGTCTGACTTTCTTTAGTCAATTTAACAGTGCAAAGTGTGGCTTACATACAGGAACATTGGCCTAGATCCCCGTAAAAATAAAGAAACTTTTGTAAATGTCTGGGAATCACTGAGAACTCACTGATATTATATTCAGCACACATAACTACGGCACTATATGTATCATAAAACACTACAAAATATAAAATCACAAAAGCTACAAAGAGTTTTAAAGAGGTGTAAAAAAAAAAAAAAGTAAAGTATTACAAAAGTTATGATAAAACAGTTATGATGTAAAAATAGCTACAAAACTGCAAAACAACTAGGTGAACGCACCAGAAAGTCTTATAAAATAACAACAAAGTTTTGTAAAACAGCTATGAAGTGGTTTTAAAGAATAAAAATTACAGGTCAAAATCATTTGTAAGCCTACACTGAAAATCATTGTTCCTTTCTTAGTGACCTTTGAACTCCTCCTGATGACTGAGCTCTCTGAGTTTCACTCAGTCATCAGTGTGAAAGTAAAAGTTCCACCCTCACTTATTAAACCTCTCTGGAGACCTTTTTAAATGATGAATGACTGTTAAAGCAGCTGCTGTTTCTTCCTGCCTTTAGCCTGGACACCATTCAGCTTTTTTATTTATGACCAGTTATGGGGGAGGAACGCCTCACTGTCAAACTGAGCACATTTACTCTGCAAATATCGCCTGATTTTTGTGATCAATAACTCAGCTCCTCATATTTGATTAATATTTCAGCCATCTGTGCGATCAATATGGTAATTTCTTCCTGTATCACGATGTTCTGTAGCATCTAACAAAGCCGCTGTCAGCTGATGAAATGCTTCTTTATCACAATCTCCTCATTCAAATGACTTCATTTAAAATTACAGCGTTTTCTGACAGTTCTCTGGACTGAGTGATGTTTAACTTTTTTTCCAAAAACAAACCAGTGTCTTTGTTGGTTTGAGAGGAGACTGTATTCATCTCTACAGGTGTAAACATGTCCCACCCCCCAAATGGCCCCATCTATCACATGCCCTAAACAGATTAAGGATTTGTCTGTATTTACCAAACCATCCTCCAAACTTGAGCCAAAATTCAGATGTTTTTAACACCATACAGTGCTACTGTTTCTCCACTCTCGTGCAGTAAAGTTTAAATTGAAACAGCAACAGTTTGCCTGCAGAGGAAATGGTGAAGTATCCCTGAGTCGTCATGAAGCCATGTTTGTGTCTCATGTGGCTAAAAAAACCAAAACCCCGAAACCACCGGCAGCATCGGATTTAAAGAGTCAACACTGCGGTTGCAGTCCTCCTGGAACTGCTGATGGATGATCCTCCATTGAGGGTTTTTAAACAGGAAGGTAAACACCGCAGGAAATGTTTAAGAGCAGTTCTGATACCACAGTCCCGCCCAGATCGTCAAACTGACATGACATGACCTTGAGGCAGAAGTGGCAGTGATGAGAGATGAGTGGTGAAAATGAAGAAGGAGATTAAATTAAAATTCTCCCAGAGGAGCTCCAAGATCCTCCTGTATCTAACTGTTTATATGTGTTTATCATCTGTCTGCTGGATTTAATTTTCCCACAGTGAGGAAAGTAAACATGACATGGAAGAATGGGATACCTGATTTTCCCAGCAGCACATGAACTCAGCATGTCTCATAATGCCAAGAAAGGAAGAAACACTTAGATCTGAATTATTCAAATCAAATAATCTGAAGATGTTTGGATGTGTGGTGAGCTGTCCACCAAACCTCAGCCAGATATTGCACAGTTTGAACAAGGTACAAACCCATATGGAAAAGATATAAATAAATCTTATAAAGTTTGTATCTGTCTTGTGTGAAACTTATATGAAAAGCATACAAGAGTGAAAACAGATATAAGATCCTTAGAAAAATTATATAAATGAAACTTGTATGTTTTGGATACTTACTAAAACAATATATGAAAGTGGCCACATTCATGAGTAAATCATATAAGCCTTATATGATTCACTATATGAAGTAGGCCACATCTGATGCAAGTCTTTTATAATTTCTTTCTATTTCTTTTCCATATGGGAAGCTACTAAGTAAAGAAATGAAGCTCACAATTGATGAGAAAAGCTTTTTTGTTCACCGAACCTAAGCCAAATTTTAAGTCATATTAATTAATCATCAATGGCAAAATATATTTTATGTCATCAGAAATATACCAAGAAAATCAAAGCTAGACCATGCAAATTCTGGCAATTTTTAATCAGAATCATCAGAATCAGATTAGCTTATTAGTCTCAGAGGAAATTATGTGGTCACAGTTGCTCAAAGAGAGTCAGAAAACATACAGCATCCAAAAGACTAAAAAAACAGACCATAACTTAATCAAAAGTTGGAACTTCACTTCCATATCTGACTTAAGTATCTTTAATGCGATACACAGAGAGACTGGAGTAAAGCTGATGTTTCTCAGCAAACTACTAATGTTGTACCAATTTATAACACGAGCAAAATATTATGCCAGAGTTCGGATGTTTTCATCAAAGCCAATCAAGCAGTTGATGAGAAAATTGTCTTTAAAAGTTTGGGCTCTTTTTGTTGAAGTCTCCACCAAAACTGATGCCAACTTTTAAGGAAGTTCCATCAATCATCTGAGGAAAAACTACCACATTTATTTTTTACCAGAAATCTATCCAGAAAACCAGTGCCAGACACTCTGGCACAATTTGGCTATTTCTACCATAAGATTTGAAGAAAAAAAAAAAGACAAAAATTTATCATCACACGAGTAAATGAGGGCCTGTCTACCAACCTTCAGCCGCCTCTTCATCATTGAATTAGTATCTTAGTGACCCACACAGAGAGACTGGAGCAAAGTCACTATTACTGTACATTAATCAGAAAAGTAGGGACGCAGTGAATAAAGTATTTAAAATAGCACCACTAAACCTCAGCCAACGTCTGTGTAATTTTAAACATAATATGAAACTACTTCCAGCAGGATGAAAAAAAGCTCAAAGCTGATAAGAACTGCAACTGCATCTAAAATCAGTAATGTCATTCATGAACAGCCCAATTTAGTTGATTTCAAAGAAAGTACAAAGCTAAATTTGCTACACTCTCATCACCAAGAAATTAAGCTCTCAAGGCTAAGAGAACCTGGATAAAAACATCCAAAAGGCAAGAAAAGTTGAGCGTTTTGGCACCTGTCCATCAACCGAAATGTTGTAGCCTCTTGACTTCTAATTCTGCCAACATACACGGCAATACTGAGCAAATTTTGGGTTTTCACACAAAGGATCACCACAAAACCTCAGCCAAGTTTAGTCATATTTTAATGTTTCATAATGCCAACACGATAAGCAGTTTTGACCCAGGATTTATGTTTTTTTCACTTCCACATCTCTCACTAAAGCAAATGTATCCAAGACCATAAACAAACTTCAGCCAAATCTGGTGCTTTTTTGTGAGCATAATGCAGAGCCAATATTTGTCATTAGATGATAAATGGGCTTTCCTGCTTGAGGAGAAAAGTCCTCATAATTCTGGTCTAAATTCCAAAAGCTGCTGCAGTCATTTAGTCCCAAGTCTGCAGGAGTGCAAACAAACTCATCCTGCATGAAAACTGGTGTTGAAGGATGACTTTCAGCCGGTTTTCTGTTAACCCTCTCACTGTGGCCGATTATATGCATCATACCATCGCAACTTTTAGAGCTTTCTTGGTGTGATGGGATAAAAATTCTTGGCTGCGCTTCAGAAAACGGATCAGAGCCACCTGCTGCTGTCACTGTGAGACTCTGCTGCTTCTCAAAGCTTCTTACATTCTTCTTTTCCCGAAAGTATTCCTACAGAAACTCTCACTTTCCCACGAGTGTAAAGCTTTAGACATGGAGGTTTGGTGGTCACACCGATGCAGAAACAAAAGTTCCAGAATCAAAACAACACAAAGTCGTGGTTTGGCACAGATTTAATCATCTCCTCATGAACCTGTTTAATGTTTTAAAGACAGACACTAATACATTCAGCTTCTGAGAATTGTATAAAGGGAAAATATTCGGAAAAGGGAGTGGAAGGTTTCATTTTGCCCAAGTGTACTATTTTTTTCTAATAAACTTTTAAGGAAATTCATAAAGATCTGCTGCCTTTTATCTGCAAAGACCATCTTCATCAACAACTTGATACTGATTAAAACAAATGGAAAAGTAAATTGGAAAAGAAAAACATTATAAATATGCACATACTGTAGATGAAGAAATATTTGTGGGTCTTACCCATCTCAGTCTCGTAGGGCTGTCCGTTTTCAGGCAGCTGGATGAACTGTTTGGAGAACATGCTGCTGCCGTAACCCAGAATATAACCCTCTAACTTCACATCTGGACTTGGACGCACAAACTTCATCACAATGGTGTCACCAGTGGCGTTGATTCGAACCTTCATGTTCTGTCGACGCACTAAGGAAGAGAAGAAGCAAGACTATTAGGGAATATCAGGAATTCAACAACAAATACTCAAGGTGAGAAAAAATCATAACATAATCAAAGTTCATGTAATAAAAATTTACAAAGTCAGAACTGTGTGATACATTTCAAAGACATTTTGGTTTTTGACTCAAAAAATTGGTACCAAGACCAGATTTAAATGTTTCAAGACCAAGCTCTTATTTACTAAGGCATAAATATGGGTTGAAGACCCACTGGCAACATCTGGTTGATAGGTAAAAACGACTGATAATGAGTGGTTGCTGGCTGTCTCAAGTTGAAATCAGTCATAAAAAGGGTGGCTGTAGCTCAGGTGGCAGAGCAGGTCAACCACTAATCAGAAGGTTGGTGGTTCAATCCCAGGCTACCTCCCAGCTGCGTGCCAAATATCCTTGGGCAAGATACTAACCCCATGTTTGCCTACTGGTGGTGGTCAGAGGGCCCGGTGGCGCCAGTGTCCGGCAGCCTCGCCTCTGTCAGTGTGCCCCAGGACAGCTGTGGCTACAATGTAGCTTCCCATCACCAGTGTGTGAATATGGGTGAATGACTGAATGTAGTGTAAAGTGCTTTGGGGTCCTTAGAGACTAAGAAAAGTGCTATACAAATGCAGGCCATTTACTATTTTGCTCCACCAAAAATCTCTTTTTGATTGCTTTGGTCACTAACAGGTTGCTGCAGTCACCCATAATTTGCATCTAAAAAATGCACTATAAATTAAGTTTCAAGAAATTGAAATGTATCAAAAACATTTTATATACATAATAAAAAACTATGTTAATTGGAATAACATTTCATTTTCCAATAGTCATGTTGCCATTTCAGTTTTTCTTTTTTTTTCTTTCTCCTGCCAGTGTGCCACTGAGCTCTGTCAAACCCAAACAGGTAGTATCAGATCAATCTGATGATAATTACAGTTGAACACTTTGCGAAATTAGCACAAACAGTTAGAGAGGAACCATTTGTTTTAGCTTTACAGAAAAATCAAAGACCAAAGTGGGGACAGACAAGGACTCAAACTCTACACCAGCTCCAGTGTCGCTCTGAGCTTTTACAGTCAATCATCTTGGATATCAAGTAAGAATTCAGAGTTCAACCACATTTCACTCTAAGTACAAATTAATTAAATAGTCTTTATGAACACAAAGACAAGATACTTAAATTTTTAATTCAAAAAGTGATTGAAACATGGCATGTTATCGAATCTTCAAGTCAGTCAAATAAGGATTTTCTAATAAGATGCCCAAAACTCTAAAACTGGTCTGGAGAGAACATTTCTACTGCCTATAAGACTTTACTTTTATAGAAATTAGCTTAGAAAGAAATGGGGAAAAATCAACAGTTAAAAGTGTGGCCTATTACTTACTGCAGGAGTTATTTAAAGTTATTGTAACATGATTAAAGAGGGTATTTGCACTCAAAGCTAATCACTGAAGCTTAGTCTAGCCCACTCAGTGTCACACTGTGATCCAGCGGGTACCCCTTTAGCGTCTTTTTCCATGGTGTCTGAAATAGAAACCATGAGACTGTGGCCACATGTTCTTTGCTGGTGTAGCCACTGTCACAGGATGAAAACAAAGGAGAAACTTGTTGCAGATGACAAAAGTTTTTTTCCTAACATGTGGTTTTGCATTCTCAAGGGACTTATTTTAACACAAAGCAGGACCTTTTCCTAAAACAAACCAAGATAATCTCACTGCAACTGAAAAAAAACGAGTAAAGGTTATGTTTTTAGAAATCAAAGGCAGTAAAAACAAACCATGGTGAAAGTTTTATTGATTTAAAGCTCCATCAAACAAAAACCTAAACCATGCAGGTTTAGGTTAGTGCCTGGACCTAAGCAAGAATCTAGACCAAGTTCATAAAACGTCCATAAAGGACACAAACCAGTTCTCAGAATTAACATGTCAATTACATGAACAGCACAATAATCAATCAGCACAGTGTGGATTTTTTAGGTCTCTAAAATAATGCTATTTTCTCTTGGAGGACCAATGACAAAAGAGATCCTATATAGAATCCTGCAACACAGACGGCCAGTGTTGCACGATGTCTTCAAACGAGACAATTTTAAAATGTTTCTTGTTTTTGTTTGCTTTGTTTGTTGTTTGTTGGAGAGAAACCACATTTCCCTTGACAGGTTATTGAGATTCTGTTTTATATGTTTGGGGACGTCATTTTTGGAATAAATGCTATATTAAATTCCTGATGATGGAAAGAGTTTTTAGAGTTTTCCAACACTTTTATTACAAAATGAAGCTGCCAGAAATTTATTTCAAAGAGACAAGAATTATGTCTGTCAATTTTCTTCTTCTTACCCAAAGTTATATTCAAGACAATCCTTTCCTCAGGTTTTCCAATTCCTCCTGTGGGATCCTGAGAGAGATCCATGGGATATACATGATATTGGTGTACGTTATGGTCTCCTCAGAGCTTGGCATTCCATGCCCAGAAAACCTGGGCTGGTGTCCAGAAGGCATTTGGATTAGATGGCCGAACCACCTCAACTGGATGAATACTGGCTCTATTCTAAGCTCTGTCCAGTTTATAGTCCAGTAACATGGAAGTTTCTGACTGGACTGAACATTCCAGTCTGAAGATACAGTCTGTTCTGTAGGGGAAGTCATGCTTTGATTACATTTCACGCTGAGATGGATATCTCATCTACAATCCACTGTCTGTATATCTCTGTTTTTCATGGGCTTTTACGATTTCCCTCAGAGCCTCTGCTCAAGCAGTTAATGAGCATGTTTGGTGTCCAGTGGCAGATCCTCCTGACCTCTGTCTGCAGGGTTCAAGTGCATCATCATGGTCCACACTTAAAATTTTAACAAGGACAAAATGTTTCAGTCCTGCAGGGTTTTCTCTATAAACTTTTTATTTTCCAGGCCCCAGAGCTCTGACAGTGTCCAAACACAGGAAAGCACGAGGAGGTCCAAATTACTCTGTGAATAAGCTGCTTTAAACCAAGCCAGCATCAAACTTAGCCTCCTCAGAGTCAGAACTCACAGACATGAAACAGATTTGACTTCCATTTCCTGTGCATCATTATCTCTGATAATCCACTCAGAAACTGGAGAAAAGACGTTCAGAAGCTGCCTGGGAATCAGTCTGTTTTCAGTTTTCCTTTAGCGTCACAGTAACAGTACATCAATGAAACACTGTAAACTGAGAGTTCAGCAGACACTTCAACTACCCGCGAAGTGATACAGGCTGAGAATGTCCAACTGTACCCAAAACAAGGTTATTTCATGTGAATACACCAGAAGAACTCAAACTTTGACCTGGAAAGTCCTAAACCTAAAATGGCTGAATAAGCAGGACTTGCAGCCTCTTTAAGTTTT
Organism: Aulonocara sp. 'chitande type north' Nkhata Bay; assembly: GCF_057382095.1. NCBI lineage: Eukaryota > Metazoa > Chordata > Actinopteri > Cichliformes > Cichlidae > Aulonocara > Aulonocara sp. 'chitande type north' Nkhata Bay. The sequence goes on from NC_141365.1 coordinate 19,901,729, forward strand.
CCACATCAGCCAGGGTTGCTTGTTTTTCCAACACTTTCCCACCATTTAAAGAGGACCGACTTGCTTGAACATGATGAAGCTGTTAAGAGCTCATCTGCATTTGGTTTTCTCTTGAATCCACACCATGAAAACTCAATGACGAGGCAATCACACATGTGACGCTTCATGTTCCTCTCCGTGCCTTCATGTGGCTTTCCGAGCTATGGTAACATTCAGACTGGCTTCTGACGAACTGCAAACCAGTCCCAGCATAACGAACCTGTTAGCTGGATTTTTGTAAGGTTTCCTACATGTAATCCCAAAAATTCCTCTGTCTTTAAAATGTTTCTACTCTGAACACAGAACTTCACTACACAGTTGTTATTATTCTCTAGCTTCTGATAATCTATCTTATCAGGTAGATCTTGTCTAGCTGTCACCACAATGCAGTATCTCAGAAAATTGTAAGGATTTTTTATATACCGGTACATTTATGATCCAAATACAATGCTCATGTAACGCTGCAAATTTGTAATATTACAAACAAATTTGTTTGTAAAAACACTGTATTTAAAAATGTCCAGTTTTTTTTAAGATTGCTGCAGCAACTTAATGTGCACCAATTTAGGTGCTGCCCCTTGCTTTGTGTGGTTCTGCTGCAGGTTTATTTCTGTTAAAAGGGAGTTTTTCCTTCCCACTGTGGCCAAAGCACTTTCCCATAGGCAGGTGATCGGATTGTTGGAGTTTCAGTCTTTTCTTTGTGTTATGTACAGTCTTCACCTTACCTTCTTGATATAAAGCACCCTGCGGCAACTGTTGTTTAGTGCCATATACTGTAGATAAAACTGAACTGAAACTGAATTGTAATGGTGTTGCAAAGCCCATGTAGATGATATTGAATGCTGGAATGTTGACAATTTTTGACTTTGTAGGTCTTTAACGAAGATTTATTGCCTCAAACCTTTCATAAAAAACACTGTGATCTGTAAATTGTGCTCCTACCTTTTATGATCCAAGTATCTCTATCAGCTGAAGCCATCAACTGAGGCTCTGTGATGTTTATGTGAGCGGTTATTCAGCCTTAAATAGAGGAAGGTTAAATCAGCTGCTGCTGGAAGACACATCCTTTCATAGAAGTGACTACAGGTTAATGTGGAGCCCAATTGAGCAGTTTGAAGTGATAAATTCCAGCAGAGGAGCATTTTTCTGTTTCTGAACTGTTGTTTTAGCTGATTAACTCTCTATGCAGAAGCTCAGTGGAACAATCAGGTCTAATTAGGCATTAAAGCCTCCTGCGAGGAACGGCATGTGCCCAATCACTAGACAAGTGTTTTCTTTTTTATTTTTATTTTTTGTAAGGTTTGGATTTTTCCAAGCATGTCATTGTGTTCAAGTACATCCAGTCCATCATCTTGTCTAGGTTTTCTTTGGGCTGTTTGTTCATGCAGATCAGTATGAGAAAAGCCTGCAGAGAGGCCAACATGCTGGACATGTGGAATCATGTAGCTCATTCTTGGCACCGCTGTTTGGCCTGTCGAAGGCGGAGGGATAAACCTCAACATCATGACAGACATCAGCCCCCCACCCCCACGGAAAAAAAACAAACAAAAAACAGTGCTTAATATAGACGAGGGTTCCCCCTCCCAAAAGCATGGACAACATATCCCAGCTGCAGCAGTTTTCTCGGTGTGTCAAACTCTTATATCTCTGTAATGACTCTCATTTTTCCTTAGGAACAAATGGACCCTAATGAAGAGACATTAAGTACAACAAAATACCACAAGTACCCACGAAACCAGCGTCAAATGGAAGAAAAAGTACTCCAGCAAGTAACCAAAAGTACTATAAAAAATCTTAAAATAAACCCACAAACAGTAATAGCTCAAAAAGCTATCAGTGTTCTCATCAACTAACATCATCACATGTGCTACATTAAATACCTGCAACATTACAAAAGACAGTCAAAAAAGCATAACATTTTCTATAAATTCTTACAGCACAGAGCCAAATGCCCAGAAGCACAAAAAACAACCATAAGAACTCAACAATTACCAACAAGAGTACTAAAACAGGTCTTTTACTTCATCTTACTACAAGAAAAGGGTATCACAAGGAGGTAAAAGTACAGAAAAATCACCCAAGTGTGCAAAATATGAAAACCAAAGAACAAGTACTGCCATGTAGTATAAAGAACTATACATTAACTATGTCACCAGGTAGCACAAACAAACAGTAATGAACCAAGTGCATCAAAGTAAATATAAAGCTACTCTAAACTTACACTGCTATGAATCGGAAAGTACCACAAAACTGCTCAAAATAAAGTACCAAAAAGGAGCACAAAGTCCTAACAAAGGCTAAAATACTACAAGAAACCAAACTGTTACATCAAAGTACTGTGGGAAAAAACAATCCAAAGTACTATAAAACGGCATCTGATCCACAAAGAACACATAAAGTATTACTATGCACAAAGAGCAGCTATAAACTGCTCATAACCCAGAAAGGTTCCAAAATAACTACCACTAAGAATTACATTAGAAGTACAGCAAAACATCAAAATGAACTGAAAGATAATGTTGTACCAAAAAGTGATACATGAGTCACTGAGTACTGCAACAAAACATGAACAATAAACCACCACACAAGATGCAGTATTAGAAGGTACTGGTCGTAGTCGGACGACCAGAGAGACACACATAACATTTTCCAGTTAGCAAAAGAAATCACCTGCGTGCAGTCTGGAGTCTGTTTCTGCACACACTCAGTGTGCAGCAGCTCCTTTTAAGGGAAGAAATGCCACCAGACAACAGAGCAAGCCAGCTCATTAGCAGCAACGGTAAAACAGTGTGGTGGAACTCAAACAGTCGTCTGTGATACAGCACAGGCCCCGGTATCTCTAGACCTCCAAGCGTCTGCTCCTGCTGCTGGCTTCAGTGAGGGTTGTTATCATCTTTCAGGTGGGAAATCCCCCCAAAAGAAAATACACAAAGAACTAAAACATGCTGAAACTCAACTTTAAGCCTGAAACTGATCCTGAAATAATCTTCAAAGTTATTTATTTGAAAAACTCCATGAGAAAAAGACTGCACATTGATCCTGCACCCCCTTTTGGCCACACCTCCAGATGGTTTTTGTGTAACTGGATTTAATTTACTGAACATAAAATGTTAGTTATCATGAGATGTGTCACGGCACCCTAAAGGTAAGCTACGAAACAGCATCAAAAACCCACCCACTCATACAATTAAAATTCATCAACTAATCAATGAAAGTACAAAAATGTTACTTAGTGCCCCCTGCAGGTCACCTGCAACTGAAGTTACATTTGTAATAATTAAATCTGTTTGTGTATCCGACTCCAAACATGTTGGCTTCTCGAGTAAAGCTGGACATTTTAATGGGGAGTCTGTGGGGACTGACTAACTGCTGGTGCCTCAAAAGATATTGCATGTTTTAGCATTTAAGTGGGGACTAACCTTGGGTTGTTTTTTTTTTTTTTATATATAAATGACCCAAAAAAAAGGCGAAAAAGGGGGGCCCCTTCAGGTCAACTGCAACATTATGTTAAAAAAAAAAAAACTCAGTTTGGCTGCTTTTAAGGGGAGAAACAGTTCAAAGAGAAACCAAACAAATTAGAGAGGTATTTAATAAAAATGAAGAATAGAGAAAAAAATTATTGTTAGTGACACCTTATCGTTTTACACAATAAGTCAAAAGAGAAATCTTTTTGCAATATTTCATGGCATTTCTTTGATAGGACAAGCTTTACATCCACTCTGAGTTTGCACAGGGAAAAATGTGAAGAAACAGTTACACGTGCAAAATTATAACCCTCGAATTCTATTTGTACCTAGATGTATTCAACGAAAATAATGGGAAACAGCTGTTTTTTGAAGCAGCTGCCCAGAAAACTAAAACAGGAGTTGTATGGAAGTTTAACAATGACAAAACCCCTGCAACTGGTCTTTGTTTTACAAACACTGAGAGCCCCGTAATAACCTGTTTGGCTAGTTAACTTTTCCCTTTAAGAGCTTCGGTATAAAAACTGAATCTAACAGCTGTATGTGGGCGTGGCCTGATGAAACTGTTGTCAAGGATCCCCCGAATCTGAAACAAAGCCAGCTGAAACAAACAAAATCAAAGCAGGACTTAGCACGAAACTTGTTCCACATTTACACACGTGTCCCTGTGTGCTTCTTATTCTTCACCACATTAATTACATTTTTGCTCACTCTGTACTTTTGCCACCAATAAACTTCCCTATAAAGAAAGAACTGCGGAAAATATATGCAAAAAAAGATAAAACAAACTGGAAAAAAAAAAACCACGGAGCTCCTCCAAACACATCACTCACTCTCTCTGTCCCTCTATGTTGCTCTTGGCTGTCTCTCACCCGGTGAGGTAATCTTCTCTGAGCTGTCACGTCAGCCCACCGTGTCTCTCTGAATGAGGGGGATTTTATCATCTTACATAACATAAAAAGCTCAATGAGGCAGAAAAAAATGACAGGTTATTTCATGAATTAGCCCCTCCTCCCATCGGGCCGGGGCAGGCACAACCTGCAGCAAAGCCTGGCTGCAGGAGCTGACAAAGACACCGAACCAAAATCCACCTCAACACTCAGCCAAAAGGCAATCAGGAAAAGGCCAAAATGCATGTATTATAAAGTGTTCTGAAAGAGTATTCTGTCACTTCTCCGCAGCTGCAGACCATTATTGCAGCCAAAGAAGCCGAGTCAGCAGAAAGGAGAGAACGCACTGATGACAGAATCAGGCAAGCACCTGCAGGCGAAGAGCTGCACAGGTCATTAACGGCACACATGGCAGATTAAGCAAGACAAAAACTCAAATCTATTCACAAATGAGTCTTTTTTTATGTGCAGGAACACTGAAGGATAAGCAGGCGCTCCAACCAGGGAAATCTGCTAATTCTGCTAAAACTTGGGACAAGTAGCAGCATGAAAACGCTGTTCAGCTCTTAAACATTCAGTTTCCTCAGGGTTTCCTCATGTGTCAAAAGATTCAATAAACTCATCACATTGAACTAATTTGGACACGTTTGAGATATTTGCCTGCCTGCACCCAATCATCATGCTGACTTTAGCACTTCTAGCGTTGTCCTCATAACTTTAATGCTTTCTCTTTTTCTCTTATGTTTATGCGTCTTCTGTGGACAGATTTTTCATCCCTACTCCTACTTTATAATTTAACCATTTATTTTCACTCTTGTGTACCTGCATTGCTTCCTGCCTAAATCTCCTACATCCATTTACTTTCATCTTTGCACTTTTCCACATTTTCATGACTTAAACCTGACTTTTTTTCTTCTCACACCTCACGACTTTTAATTATTACATCCATCCTGTTTGACAGACCCACGGACACATTTTTGTTGCTGCAAACATTATTCTACATTTGCTGTATTACATTGTTATCAAGTTGATGCCACTTTGTTTCACAACTATTTGTTTCTTTTCTGTAGACATTTCACCCACTTACTTCCATTCTTTTAGCATTTATTTCTGTACATTTTCCTCATTTATTTCAAACCTCCTATTGCTTAGTACTACTTGTAAGCATGTCACCATCTTTTGTTTCACAACTTTATGCCAATCTGTTTCATTCATGCATGAAATGAGCCATTTACTCTTTTAGTTTTTGCATTTTTATTATTACAGCTCTGTTACTTTACTTATTTCTGCTCTCTTTCATGCCCGTGCTACCCCGTTGACTTCCCATTACGCTATGCAACTTGGGTTTTTTTGCATGCCGTTTTGTGCACTTGCCTCTGATCCTCTGTGCAGGGATGCCGCTGAGGAGAGTCGTGCCCTCGAGCAGCAGCAGGAGGACTCGGAGGAGGGGAGCGATGCCCGGCATGACCTCTCAAAGCTTCAGCTTGCAGGAGACGAGGATGAAGGCGAGGATGCAGCCTCTGGGATTAGCCTGGAGATGAAGATGGGGCGCAGATTTAAAGGATGAGGAGCAACCAGGTGCTGGACAACTTCACTAAGTGCCTCTCCCTGCAGTTGGTCAGTCGGACTTAGGACTTGTTCAGCTGTTGGACGTCCTCGCTGTGAAGAGGGGGACCACTGAAACAGCAACATCTATAGCTTCTGCAGGTGGGCGTGGCCTGGAAGGCATCTCCAAGCCCCACATACGGCCCTCTGTTACTGTACATGCCCTCCTCTCTCGGCAGCCTGCACCCCTCCCTTTTCTCTCTGGACCTCAAACATGATTTTTTTTTCTCTCTCTCTCTTTTACCCCCTCTCTGCTTTTTTCATCATGCACACCTCCTCCTCCTTCCTCACCCCTCCCTTTCCTCATTTTGTTGTTTTCCAGGGTTTGGCTGTTGGACACTTCAGAGCAGGAGGTTAGCAGCAGGCTGTGATCACAAAGAACCACAAACACGTCAGAAACTGTGTCAACAGTGAAATCATCCATTTAGTGTCTGTTCTTTGTTTGTAACACCCGTGTTTATCTGTGCCAAGACTTTTTTTTAAATGTAAAAGTTAGAAAATCATATTAGTGTAAGAGACATTTCTCTGGTTGTGCACAATTTGTTTTTTCATGTTGTTTCTTTCTTCAGTTCTTTTGTGTCTTTTTGTTGTTTTCTTGTTTCAATTTTTAGCAGTTTTATCTATTTTTTTTAGCTATTTTTTGACTTTTTTTGTTAGTGTTGATTTGTGGCTCTGTGGTTAGTTTGTTGTATCATTTTGCATTTTTGTTACATCGTATCCTTTTGTTTTCTCTGCTTTGTGGTCTTTTAGACTCTTTTTGATCATTTTTAATCTCTGTTTTGTGGCTGTTGGTGGTTGTTTTGACTTTTTTGGATTTCTTTCAGTTCTCTTTATTGTTTTTTGTCTTTCTTGTTGTTTTGTTTCTCCTTGCGGCTTTTTAATTGTGTAGATGTTGTTACACTTTGTTGTTATTTTGTGTCCTTTAGTTGTGGTTTTGAGTATGATAAGGCCCAGGGGCCTTGAAGCCCCTTCCAGTTCATTGAGTAATTTAATCATATATGTAAGGGCTGCACATGTTGACAGCTTGTTGAGAAGAGTTACCTCTTGTGGTATAAAGAGTGTTTATTGTACTTAATTTCTGTATAATTGTAGCCTCATGTTTCACCATCATCACCTAAATGATGTTGATAACAGACGTTTTGTTGTTTGGCTCACAGAGCAGCATCTGGATGTGGAACCTGTGTGGGAGGATCTCTGAGGGTTGTACTGACAGGAACGACAGGAATGTATATCAGCCGGGGATGTTTCACAAACACAGAATTGGACAAACTACTGTGACGAGCGTCTGTCAGTGGGACATCTGTCAATGCACACACTGATCACAGCAGCAGTGTGTTTGGGTCACTGAGGTTTGTTGCACGTGCTCGCAGAGCAGAAATCAGAGCGTCCTCGGTGGCCTCGCTGCTCCTGGACCTGAGCACGATGGGAAGCCACACACACACACACACACACACACACAAAAACACACACACAAGCTCCGCCCACATCACAACACATCCGTTCTCTTCACACGTGCATGCTGAGAACAGCCACAGAGCCAAAAACTGACATGTTTTCTCCAAGTTGGAGCCTGAATGGAGGGAGGATGAAGAGGAGGAGGAGGAGCAGCAGTGATGACTGAAAGGAAAACCCAAAACCTGGCCCTGGACTCTGGGTTTATGTATCCAACACGTGCCGTCACATGCGACAGGATGAAGGAGAAAGGGAAAACTGCCAAACAGCAGCTGATGCAGAAGAGGAATGAAGTATCGGAGATTTGTGTTGCACAACAGCAGCAGAAAGCGTAGAAAAAAAAATGGAAAAAAAGGAAATGATGACAGGTGCATATCAAGTGTCAATACTGTTGTAACTAGTGTTAAAGTAAAGTGTAACACTGGCAAAGGAGTGCCGCAGTGGGTCAAAATCCAGAGGCTGCGTCATCGTTTACTATTAGAAACTGTATTAGAGCTGATGCTGTGGATGGAATATTTGCCCCAATGGCCAAATGCAGAACTACAACTGAAAGAAATCCTTTCATCTCCCAGATTTTTCAGTAACAGTAACAGACTAAACTTTTTAAATAACACAATATGGTACAAAGTTTACAAATCTAATACATAATAATATACACAAATCACTCAATTATAGATATAAAAAAATATTCGCAAGAATATTACAGAGGTGGAATATATACTGTATATCTATATATATATCTCTCTCTCTATATATATATATATATATATATATATATATATATATATATATATATCTATATATATATATCTATATATATATATATATATATATATATATATATATATATATATATATATATATATATATATATATATATATATACACACACACACACACACACACACACACACACACACACACACACATATACACATATATATATATATATATGATTGTCATTTGACTAACCTGTGAACTGTGTCATAGTAATCTTTTGCATAGTTTTCCCCTTCCTCAATCTAATAGCTTATAGGATTCCTAAATACTTAAGTTTGAGAAAGTCACAAAATTTCTTTCCATAGTTTTCCTAAATAAAATTTAACAAAACTGAATTTACTTAAAAATATTTGTTTCAACCATAAAGTTCTGCTTATTTGGGGGTTGTTATCTGCTTTTTTAACTGTTAAAACTGTTTATTTTACACTCCTTATTCATTTCATTCTCACCATTCCGGTTAACCCATTGACTTCTACTGTAAAACTCTTTATGGCTTGTTAATCTTATTCTTTTCGTATGGATTTCCACTTTACCTCATATCGTACCTGACAGTTTACCCATTTACTTCCACAGATCCAGTGCTTACCTCTGACCTTTGTCTGTCCTTCTTGTGTTCCTAAATTTCCTGTTCACTTGACTGTGTTACTTCCGTGCAAGTATGTCAGTCATTTTCCATACAGTTAAAACTCTCAAGTAATTCATTGCTAGTGGAAGAGTTAAAGGACACAGCTCAGGAAATCTCTGAAACCTGAGGAGAAAAGTGTCCCTGATAAATCAGTTTGGCTACAGTGAAGAAGTAGAGTGGATCCTCTTTTCATTCTGCTCCTTCTGAAGTGTGAATGTTGCAGGTTTAAATGGGCAGTAAAGAGTCTCACAGCTGTGAACAACAAGCTTGAACAAGCTGCAGCCAAAGTTAACACTTCAGGTTGTGAAAGCTCGCTCCTCTCGTCGTGTCTGCCTTCATAAAGCTTGTTTTTCTCTGCGAGCAGTAGAGAGGCTCCACGCTTCATCTTGTAAAACTTAAACGTTCCCACATCAAACGGCAGCCCAACTCGACGGACTCAGACTAATTAAGGATGCTGTTATTAGAAACATACTCACAGCCCCAGGGCACTACGCTCCCACTGCACTGCTAATTGGGCTAATGACGCTAACGCAGCCAATTAGGTCAATGAGCCGCTGTTATTCTATGGCCAATTTAGTCAAGTCCAACGCCAAACGAGTCGATTTAACAATTACGACTGAACTCTAATAGCAGATAAAAACATTTTGCACACTGATTCATTAACACTATTAATACAACCGCTACTACTAATTATAATAATAAAACGTTATGTTTCACTTCAGTTCCAATGTGATTAAGAGATTTAAAGTCACACACAAACATGTTACCAGGAATACTACATATACATTATAGCAATGGCATCTTGGAATTGTTTATCAGGAATAATGCTGCTGCATTTCCTCTAAGTTCGTAACCAAAACATGCCTGTTTTAATCCCTGACTTGCAACAGAATCAGTTTTTTGAAACGAGTCCAGTTTTCTTCATTCTCCTCAGTCATCTGTAAATGTTTAATGGCTTCAGATGCTTCATGACTGCACATATCTTAAAAAGTAATGGAGACGCTTCCAAGTCAGTCCCATCGGTGGATCCATGAGTGTGGTGAAGAAATGAAATAGAATGTTTGGCTTCGTTTGGAGGAAATTAGTAGAAAATGATGCACATGACATTTAAAAAATCACCCTACTGATAACGTGATTAGTATGAATATTTAACACATTACAAACACATGTTTTTGGGTTTGTTTGTTTTTTTGTTGAGAGTTTCAACACAAAGTCTCCAGAAAAGAAAAGTGGAGTGAACTTTGACTTTCAGGGCTAAGCTGACATTTAGTATATCCGCCCTCTGCTGTTCCTGGGAGCTCTTTAACCAATCAAACATCCCTTGTTGACAAAGCGCCTGCGTTGATTCGGCCTGCCAGAGCCCACACGTCACCTGCATCGCATCACGGTGATGAGCGCTAAAGCCAGGAGAGAGAAAACCCAGCGACGCTTATATAACCTTTTTTCTTTCTGGGGGAAAGTGCTGCACAATGCTGCCTTTGTCTGCCTTCAGGCTTCAGCAGCACAACTGAGAGAAGCACTAAAACAGGCACAAAGACCCATAACAGGCTGAAACACATGACCTTTTTTACACTTAACAGCCCCACTAAGTCTCCCTAATCTGTCAATAAAGTCAATATTAATTATGCTTAATAAATGCAGGGATTTATATTCTTTGAATTATGAGTGCTACAATAATTGAGGAATTTCAGTGCAGTTGCTTTTAATGACCCCTATCTGATGAGCTTTATCTGGACCTAATCTGGTGGTGAAAAGAAGGTTTTTAGGTTTTATCTGTTTCTTCATGTTGCTTTACACAAAGACACTGTGGTTTTTCTTGGTGTCAGCATTAAAGATAATTCACCTGTCAACCAAATAGACAATATGAAAGTTGAATGTAGCTTCTGGGTTTGAAAAGCACGAGTGGCGTATAGCTGCATTCATTTTTAATGGCCACTGGGAAGGAGGGGTGATAGCTGCAAAAACACTTAAAGTCTATGAAACAAAAAACAGCTCTTTGGTCTGACTGCCCATTGGCAGTCCATCGACAGCAGAGTCTACCTGCAGGGAGGATCAGTTGTTGATGGAGGATGTGTCAAAAACATGTATGGCTTCTGTTATTGTTGTTCCATTAGCCAGTCGTGAGGAAAAAGAAGAGTTCTACCATATAAAGAGCTGAAGTGAAATTAAGTGGGTTGTGCTTCTTTTTCTAGTGGACATTGCTGTTACTTTCTTCCCTGTTCAGGCCCACTTATCAACCAGTTAGCATCTGACCAATGTACAGGTCATCGAAGTGCAGCTGAGGTTTTGGACGACTGCAAAGGAGCACATTTGTGGTGGATAAAAATCACCCCCTGTCAGAGGAGGAGCCAGACATTTGAAACACCCGGGGCTTAGCCCTAAAGGGTAGTATGCATGTGGGATTTTTTTTTTGAGGGGGGGGGGGGGGGGGGGGGGGTGTAGAAATGACTGAAAGATTAATAGGCTCTGTTTTGAGTTTTGTTCAAAAAAGAATGACTTCATATAGGGAAATATATATATCACACATGCAGGACACCTTAAACTAGTTTTTTAATTGAGCAGCAAGACAGAACGAAGTCGGGGCTGCATCAAGACACAGGGACTAAACCCCAATTCAACCAGACCCAGAACTGATCCAGAATTAAAACAGGACTACAACAGTTCAAAAGCAGGATTACTGAGGACTTAACCAAGACATAACCACAATCAGAACTAGATGATAGTAGCACTAAAAATCATCATAGACCTGCACTACACTTATTTATTTAATTCTACCAAAGTACAATATTTAGATTGAGAAAAGTTTATATAATTATTTAGCCTTGTTGTGCAAACAAGCCTGCAGAACTTAATAAATATAGAATTTGAAAAATAGCAAACCTAAAAAGAAACACTAGGTACGAGATACATGAGTACCTATGATACGGTGATACTTTTGGTAAACAACCATGTGACTAACATGTGTGTCTCACCTGCTCTTGTTCCATCTCTGTTCTGTCCTCATTCTCCATCTCAATCTCTGCTCCTCTCTCTCCCTCTTTGTGCTGACAATCATCAAATATACAGTTTAAACCAGATATTTACAAACTCTTCAGATCAAAACACAAACACTTTTTTAATTGTAACATCAAATCAGACTAAATGTTTATTTTTTTAGATTGATAAATATAAAAACATATTTGTTAACTTTAAGAGTAAAGAGAGAAACTGTCTGTGTTTTTTAATTGCAAATGGCACCAAATTGTATTCAAATTGAGCCACACTTATGGAGCTCCACGATTCTTTTCCTGGTGTTTTGGTTGACATCTCTGGATTTTCCCATGTCAAAGAAACAGGCTCTGTGTTTTGCCTTATATGCATCCACAGCTGTGCCACCAATTTACTCACATGGACTCTACTAACCAATCAGAAGCTTCTTCAGCTCAGAATGGAATCGTCTGGAGTTTTCTTATTAATTAACAAACTTAGTGTACATGTACTCCTAAATTTAATGAAAGTGATAAAAAATAGACAGCTCTGTCTCTCTTTATTCTGACATTTAACTAATTCAAAATATATTTCAATATTTATCTAAAACAAAAGTTTACTCTAAATTGATGTTGTACAGTAAAAATGTTTTATGTTTTCTCCCTAAAGTGTAAATATCTGGTTACAAATGTGAATATCCTGCTGTGTACTGAAATCCCTCTTGTTTTGCATAGAAATATACTGAACAACATACAAAGCATAATATATAAAATAACATTTACCTGAGTTTTTTCTTTGAAAGAACCCTCTAATGTCCATTCTTATATTTCAGTACATAACTGAAACCGAATTAGTCGGGGAGGGTAAGAACTGAAAATATGAAATAAACACACGTAAGCTAAGACTCTCTAAAAAATAGCATTTGTTCGGCTTTTCATTTCGCCATTTGTTGATTCACTTGAAGAGCAAGTAAAATAATATTGGTCAAGTGATCAGTTTCATATCAATCTTTCGTGATGCACCGTCATATTTACATTATTTGTACGGTACGAATGATTTGCTTTGGTACCTGCTCAAACTTAAGCTCTCCTTAGTATGGCTGGCTCCGTCTCTCCAACAGCGCACTCACGGGCAGCAGCTCCCCCCGCCCCCTCGCTCAGTCGCTTAGTGCCTGAGCTTGGATCATACCAATATCAGGGGGGGATTCACGCACAGTCGTAAATTCCCACAGTGTGCACTATGTGCTTCGAATATTGTGTGTACTTTTTGTTTTATACAGTTGTCAGCCAGGCATCTAACTATGAAAAAATTACACTCCAAAATACCCCGGGCTTCTGACAAAACAACCCGGGCTTAAGCCCCGTAAGCCACCCCCACGCTCCGCCCCTGCCCCCTGTACAGAAGAACCCAAAAGCACTTCCTGCTGTAAAGTTTTAACATGCAAGTCCATGAGGACTGAGATACTGCTGGAGCCTCAAGTGGACATTAGAAGAACTGCAGTTTTTTTTTGCCTCATTTGTCAGATTTGGAGGTTGCCACATTGGTTACACATCCTCAACATTACCCTAATTTTCTTGAATTCATCTGAATATCATCTCCTCCTTTAGGATTTCCAGCACCATTTAGATAAATCAGCTCCAATGGTGTTCCATCAGTTTTCTTTCCACCTGTTCCTTTCATGGATTTCTTTTTCTCCATGGCCGAACGCTCAGGAAGTATCACCATTCGAGGACGAGCAATGCTTGCTGTCTCCCAGTTCTCAGGTGGGCGCTGGGTAATGAGGTAATTACAGGATTGTTGGGTATTTCTTTCCAAGTGCCTTGAATGGATTCCCAGAGACACGTGTGGAATCAGAGCCAGAGCTTCATATTCCTGTTGGAGGGTGGAGGGGCCTGGGATCAGATGGCAGATGAGACAGCAAGAGGAAAGTTTCAAAACACAAAGAGTTCTTCAGTCTTTGCCTATGCTAGTTAAGGGGCTGCTGGGAAACTGGCGAATGGACAAGGGAAATCATGACGAATACTCGGCACTGCAGATGAGTCGGTTTTTGAGGCTGACCAAGCTTATTTGGAACAGAAAATGGAGGCAAACCCAAAAATTAAAGCTCAAATTGTCTGTTGTCAAACTCAGTTCCACCCTCAATTGTGACTTTGTACAAGTTTCCCGACCAGTGACAAATTAACACTTTAGGTCCACAGATACAAATTAACAAGAGTTGCAATGAACTTGTTTACACTAATACCATTACTATTTGTGGTAATGAAAGTGGTAAAAATAGACCAGAGCTATAATTATTTTACAGACTTCATACAAACCAATCTTTCTTGGGCGTATAGTTATCTCAGAGTTAATGACTTTACATAATATATTCATATCAGAACAGAGTTATGGTGGATAACCATTTTTAGGTTCCTCAATACTCTTGTTTGTCATACAAAAGTCTGGTTTTATCTTGTTCACATTTTATCCTTTCGTCACAAGTTATGGTCTTCATCACAAAATATTGTGTTAATTGCAAAAAACAAAATATATCTTTTTAAGCTTTATGTTATAACCACAAACGAAAAAAAAAACAAAAAAAAAAACACTGGAACACAGCTCTTATTCTTTGAATTCAGAAGCTTTCAAGCTTTTTGCCAAAGGTGTATAAAATTAGGCACATAGCCACACAGTCTGCCTTTAAAAGACATGTGTGTAAGAATGAGTCAGTCTAAAGAGCTCACTGAATTCAAGGATGGTGCTGTAACAGGATGTCACCATTGCACCAAGTCAGTTTCTCCCTTGATATTTAATGGTAAAATTTAAGTGGTATCATTACAAAATGAAGTGGAGCTGCCAAGTGCTGAGGCCCATACTGTGTAAAAGTCAGTTCTCTGCTGGCTTTGGCATTAACATCAGCACAAAACTACGTTCTAAGAGCTTCATGCCACGGGTGTCCAAGGCTAAGCAGCTCTTTTAGGTGTAATGTGCAGGTGGCCTTTTGTACGTATAGCCTGTCTAATCAATCACATTTCAAAATCAATTCCAAAGCATACAGGTGCCTGTGTAATGGAGTGCACATAGGTTACATCTCACAGTGGAATGCAAAAGTTTGGGCAACCTTGTTAATAGTCATTATTTGCCTGTATAAATCGTTGGTTGTTACAATAAATAAAAAAAATGTCAGTTAAATATATCATATAGGAGACACACACAGTGATATTTGAGAAGTGAAATGAAGTTTATTGGATTTACAGAAAGTGTGCAATAATTGTTTAAACAAAATCAGGCGGGTGCATAAATTTGGACACCACAAAAAAAAGAAATGAAATCAATATTTAGCAGATCCGTCTTTTGCTGTGGGCGGAGAAAAGGCTTCCTCTGCATCACTCTCGCATACTGTTGGTTGACTCTGACTGTTCTCACCATTCGTCGCTTCTGTCTAGCCAAGATTTTTCTTGGTCTGCCACTTCAAGCCTTAACTTGAACTGAGTCTGTGGTCTTCCATTTTCTCAATATATTCCTAACTGTGGAAACAGCTTACATCTCTGAGACAGCTTTTTGTATCCTTCCCCTAAACCATGATGGTGAACAATCTTTGTCTTCAGGTCATTTGAGAGTTGTTTTGAGACCCCATGTTGCTACTCTTCAGAGAAAATTAAAAGAGGAGGGAAACTTACAATTGACCCCCTTAAATACTCTTTCTCATTACTGGATTCACCTGTGTATGTAGGTCAGGGGTCACTGAGCTTACCAAGCCAATTTGAATTCCAATAATTAGTTCTAAAGGTTTTGGAATCAATAAAATGACAACAGTGCCCAAATTTATGCCCCTGCCTGATTTTGTTTAAACAATTATTGTACACGTTCTGTAAATCCAATAAACTTCATTTCACTTCTCAAATATCACTGTGTGTGTCTCCTATATGATATATTTAACTGACATTTTATATTGTAGCAATAAATGATTTATACAGGACAGTAATGACTATTAACAAGGTTGCCCAAACTTTTGCATCCCACTGTATTTTTGCTGCAATGCTTTGGATAAGAACAGAAGTGGACAGGATGCATTAAAAGGATGTCATGAATGATGGGGAGAAAATTTCTACAATTTCTTGGATGAAATTATTTTATTTTCATTTTAAAATTCAAGAGGCATTAAAAGGCTATAAAGAATTGTAGAATATATAATAAGTGGCCTTATTGATAGAATATAATATAAATAATATAAAACTGGTCACTTGTAAGACAATGTAGCATTCATGAGAAACTAGGGTGTTATCTGCATTAAAAAAAAATTAATGTGATACTTTTTGTAGCTGTGACCTACAGGAAATAACAGCAAAGGAGGCAAAACAGGAGTGTATGTCTACCCAATGCTTGGCTCCTCTTCAGGTGTTTCAGGCAGTCCCAAACGAAATTCTCCAGTGTGTGATAACAATGTATTTTAACCACTTTTGTTAAGTGAGGTTTCATTTACTCAAGCATAATCAACCTTTTTGTTCATGAAATCCCCCAAAAGGCCCATTTGTAGCTGGAAAAACCTTGAAGTTATTGTCTCATTAGCTTATTTTCTGGGCTCATTTGAATGATTACTACAAATGGGAAGCAGATTTTATCTTTATCTTTAAGAGAAGACCATGGTTGCCATTGTTGGAATATCAGTCCAGCCTTCCAGGTAATAAAAGGTAGATTTAAAGGATATACAGACCTGAGCTGTCTGATGGTTTGAATCAAGTCAGAAACCAAAGGAAGCACGCTAATCAACCTTCCTGTTGAATTTATATGCAGTCATATAGATTGGAGAACAGGTTTATGTTCTGAGAAAATCTGCTGTATAAAGACAGAAAGGCTTTCCAAATAAATCTTGACTCCTGTTAAACCCAGAGGAGGTTCCCATGTGGAGGAGCAGACCTCTAATTCCATGTTCAGGTCTTATGGAGCCATAAATCAGATCCAACTCAATCCATCACAGCTGAAGGCTGTGCTTTTTCCATTCTGAAAGTAGTTCAGTGGGTAATGTAGGTCACAATGAATCTGAAAATTGTTTTATCACCTCAATCTGGAGACTATAGGGCCACAAGGCCTGGTGGTGCATTTACACTGATAACTCCCACAGAACCAATAAACAAAAACATGCTTTTAAACTTAAAAAAGTAAAAACTGGGCCTTCAAGGATAGTTTATTTTCCCACAGCAAGTCAAGTCAAGTCATTGGCCTATATTTAATGCAGCATAAATACAAAAAAGCTTCAGCAATCAAGATTCCTTAATTAGACCAAGCCTCGATGCATTTTATTGTCTCTTTTCTGTTTAAGTTCAGAGTCTCAGCGAATGTGATTGATAACACCTGTGTTTACTTGCAAGGTCACTTCAAGATGACTCCTGTGTAAAAAGCCACACGGATACATTTTTCACAAAAGGTGTAAATATAAGGTTTGTTGGGGAAAAAAAGCTTAGTTAGTAACCAGTGAATTCCTAGTTCCATATGAGGCATTCAGGGCCTGCTGCATGCATCACTGCAGTCCACTCCACTTCGCCGCTGCACTTTTGACTGCTTGTTAAACAGATTCCTGCTTTGGTTTCTGTTTGTTTTCCACCGTCAATCATGTGACTCACATTGGCTCCATAACTCTGTCTGGAGTTTATTTTCCATATTCTAAAACATTTTGGCCTCATCTGCAATACAGTAGACGCTCAAACTGTTCTGATTGTCTGTCAAATAACATTTACTTTGTTAGGATTCTGAAGTCTGTGGTCTACTTTCAGCTGCGGAAAACGGCAATAGATGGGTCCTTGGGCTGGATTTTCTTTTCCTCAAACTTCTGTTTTTAAGATGTTTTGGTTGTATTTTTAGTAAGTTGGTTTGTAAAAATTTCTTTTGACTTGGTCTGACTCTTAAATTAAGACTTCTTTATTATGTTTGAGCTGCCACAACTCAGAAAAATCTGACTGCCTTGTTTCCATTAGGCACAGAATCTGTGGTGTTTGCTAGAAGCACTAAGGAAGTCTTTATGTCTTATAAAAACCTTTATGTAGTGCATGGCTTTCTACATCTTACAAATGTTGATGTCAAATACAAATTCCAGTGAGCTTCAGTAAAATGGAAAATTGGCGTCTTTATGTTTTGAAAGACACATTTAAAGATCATAATGACAGCTGTGCAGAATCATTCAGTGGAGGTTTATGAAGATGGATGGTCCATTGGGACACGACGGTCAGCTGCCCAGGAGAACCAGCTCATCCAAAACCCACATTAGAAGCTGTTCTCTTTCTTCTGCTGCTGCTGCTTCTGCTCAGCTGGTGCGGCGATTTGGAAAGTGTTTGCAGATGTCGCCTGTGCAGGCCAGCGCCACCATGTCAGCTCCCCCACTTGGAACGTCTCAGGTTTGGAAAGCAGAGCAGAGAAGAGGATGGCTCATTTTCTATACCAGCTTACATGAAGCAAAGCTCTGTGAGGAGAGAACGCCTCTTTAGATAGTCTATAGCAAAATAATCCTCCTCTTTAGTTCCAAGTGAGAGACATAAATAAGAGAAGCTCTTCCAGAATTTAAGGAAATCCCCCAGAATCCCAGATAGATTTTACTCTGAATCTAATTTTACAGCACTGCTAGGTTGGATTTGATCGGAGTTCAAGCTGAATGTAATAAAAAAAAAAAGCGGGAAAGTCTCTGCTGAAACTCATTGAAGGTGGAGTAACAATTTGCATTTCAAGTCTCTATGAGTTGATGATATAAAAATAAATAGAAATTAATGATGGACTTTAAGAAAGCAAATCAAGACACAAGCTGGAAAATGTGCGGCAGCTTTTAGGCTGAACATGTGAGACCACCTCTTTTAAAAGCTGAGTCCACTCATTTGTGGACTGCGATTGTGAAACTACATGTCTGGCACTCCTGTTTCTTCAGGGCTCCTGTAAATGTTCACTTTCTTCTGATTGGCTGACTTATGGAAGCCTGCCTGGGAAAGCACTCACAACAGCACAAAAAGAGAATTCAGATAAGAGCAATATGAATTACAGAGATTTTGGCCTATTTTAAACTTTGTGCAACCTTCAACTGGGGCTGCAATTTCAACCCAATATCACGACAAAACTTGTAATTGACACCATGTGCATTTCCCACTTTGCCTCCTCAAAACACATGCAGAAGTTTCAGTAAGTTGCTGTAGAAACAGAGGGAGATATTTTACTTCAAGCCAACATGAAAATAATTACGGGAAAGTGTTTAAACAGACATTAATAATATATTTACATTTATATACATATTAGCCACCTAGCTTAATCGTTTCGGACCCTGGACTGCACTTTGGACATTTTTTGTCTACTAAACAAGTTCTTGGCTTTAAATAAATTATCTCAACTTGCTGTTACTGCAACTACTGCATTCATGTCGATGTCATGTTTTGGAGAATCAAACTGTGAAATGGACAGAGTAGTCAGGCGTGTCTTATATAGGTTTTGCAGTGATACTGAGTTGTAGTTTTAGGTTCAAGAGGTCCAACAAAACAAAAAAGAATCATTAGGATGCTGAAGATTTTACTATTAACACAACCCCCACCCCCCCACTTACCACCCAAAAAGACATTAACCCCATATAGAGCTGGGCGATATGAAATTTTTTCATATCACGATATGTTTTTTTTTCATTTCAGGCGATAACGATATCTATCACGATATAAGCCAAATAACTATATTTGTAAGATTTAAATGTGCCGTTGCTCACAAGTAAAATGTGAAATAATCAGCAGCTTGTTTTTATTTAAATATTTATTTCCCATAATAAGTTCAACAGGGTAGATGTACTTAAGGAACATGAGACTTTTTCAAATAAATAAAGGCAAATATTGCAAACTACACAAAAGGCAGCCGCTAAAGCGTTTAAGTTTCAAAATAGAACAAATGAAACAGACTAAATTGTCAATTCTACTTAGAAATAAAGTATTAATTCTAAAAATAAATCTTAGTTTGTTTTACAGAAGAACAGACAAAACTGACTAACTTTTGTCAATATCAAATAAACTGAGAACTAAAAGGAAATTCTCAATCTCTCCTTGTTGTATAGCTTAGCTTTTCAAACAGTTTTAACAGTTACTTTAGTCTGACAAAAGCCGAATGACGAATTAGCGCTTCCAGTCAGAGACTGAGGCTACGTCCACACGTACACGGGTATTTTTGAAAACGGAGATTTTCCGTTTTCGTTTTAAAAAATAATCCCGTCCACACATAAAGGCAGAAATGAAGGAAAACGCTGCTATGAACATGCCAAAGCAGCAGGTGGCGCTAGATTCCTAACCGTGCAGAAATGTTGGCCAATCAGAAGTCTAGAAGCCTCGGTGGGAAAAAGTAAACAAAGCTGGGGCATAGAAGCAGAACAGAGTCGTATGTGTGGAGGGACAGTAACTGTGTGTATATGTAAGCATTTAAACACTGCAGAGAGTAGAATTAACAGTAACAGTATTGTAGAAATTCATTTCACCGAAACAATAACGTGGCGCACAGTGTGACGCATGCACCAGTTTATTGTATTTACAGACTTGCTTTCGGCACAATTTACAGTGCACGCTACTCTGTTTTTTGTCAGACTTGAAATAGCCGAAATACCTTCACACTACGGAACTTCTATGGCTCTTCCGTTCGACAACCTCTCCGGCATTGGAACCATCATCTGTTTTCTCTTCGGTCACGCTCGGTTGATTTTTCTAGTCGGCACACTCATTTCCTCCATTACGCGCTGGCTCCATTACCCGCTGGCTGCTTCCCAAACAAACACACGTGCGGCTTGGCACTTGTGCTGTACGTAACAAGTCACGTGACGTGACGCTGCGGCTGTGATTGGTTCGGCTCTGCGCTACTGAATTTGGATCGGCTGACCTTTTTTCTTTTTTTTTTAAGAGGACAAGAGCGGCGAGGTCTATCGCGATAGCTTAATTTCTCTATCGAGTAAAAGTTATATCGCGATACATATCGTTATCGTTCTATCGCCCAGCTCTAACCCCATATACTTGATGGCCCAGCCCCATGATGAGAAATACTGTCCCCATCACAAATAAAAAGAACAACAAAAAAAGAACATTCAAAGCCATTCAAACATAAATGGCTTCTCTTCAACTGGTTCTCAGCTCATGAAGCCAGTTTACAGTACAAGATGAGCAGGCTAACATTCGTTTGGGCCTCTGAAAAGGATGCCTCCTAGGGTGCATGTTTCAGACAAGATTAAATGAGCACTTTAATAGTTTGGGGCTCAGACTGTTGTAGCTGTATAGTTTGCACAGCAGTTAAGATTGTGCAGTAGCTAGCAAAGCATAAATTGTAACAAAAAGAAAATTTGATGCTGAAGGAAGACAGTTTGAGCTGAATTGAGAAATACAGACATTTGGCACACAATTGGTTGCATTTCTCTGTTTGTCTATACATCTGCTTGTTAGCAGTCTAGCATCCACAGTTTTCAAGATGGATTTAATTTGGGGGGTGTCATGGAACGGACATATTATAGTTGTTTAAGAAGTGTTACTACCACCTAGTGGTAACTAAGCAGAATGTCTTTTTTGTAGAGGAAGTGATATACAGGAAGTTGTGTGCTCTTTAGCTGCTGCAGTGACAGCATTTGTAATCTGATGGCAATCTCTGCAATCCTGGTGTTAAAGTCCACAATATCGGCTTCATCCGTAAGTTCCTATACATTTAATGTGTATTAGTAAGTTTTGACGCTGTTTTGAGTTAAATCATATGGAGGCAGGTAGATGCTTGTATTTTGTCAGCAGATGCTTTATCTGTGGTCGTGTGTTTTTCGCTAGAACAATGTTATTCTCCCAGTGTAATGGAACATGTCTTCATTGTGTATTTTGTATTCCTTTTCTTTGTACAGTTTTACAAAAAAAAAGAGAGAGAGAGAATTTATTTTCATCATTAAATCCTGCCAAACACAACAAGCGGCCTGTTTCTTGGAGGATGAAGTGCTGGGAATAAAGATTGTTAAGCTAGCTGTATAGCTGAAATTACGTTGCCTGCAACAAACTTTAGTGAGGACAGCATAGTAAAAGGATGACCACTCAACGTGGAAGTTAAGAAGAGTGAAGGATTGTCAGTCTGCATCACACTGCAATGGAAGCCACAAGCGCCTCAGCACAAGCTTTAAAGGAAGATAGAGCTGAAGGCTCACGAGATGAAGTTGAATCGGGGTCTATTTATTCACGCCACAGCTCAAAGAGGTCACGCTCTTCACGCTCATCAACAAGCTCCAGAGTAAGCTATGAAGCAGCCAGGGCGCGAGCCAAAGCAGAAGCGGCGAAAACCAGACTAGCGTTCACGGAAAAGGAAGGCGAACTGAGAGTCGAAAAGGCCAGACTAGAAGCCAAGATAGATTATATTAGTCTACAGAAAGAAGCTGAGGCTGCCCAAGCTGAAGCTGAGGTGTTGGAGGCAGCTGCAGGAGACGTGAATGAATCCAACAACAAAGAATTTGACTTTCTGCCCTTGCCAGAGAGTGCATTGAAAAGGACTGATCACTATGTTACACAGCACACAAAAGATCAATTCCCACAAGAACCCAAAGTAGAGAATGATTCGACTTTACCGCCAACATCCACTCCATTTCCAAGCTACAATCAGAATGCACAGCCCCAGCTCATCGACAATGGAGCCAGCTTCCCTCCAAATAATGCTCAGCCACTCCATATGAACTTCCCACAGCAAGAAGATGAGCGCTATCAGCACAGGGTACTGCCCGACAATCGACCACATCTAAACAGCTCCCACAATAATGACTCATCTACAGATCTTGCCAAGTTCCTTGCTAAATCCCAGCTGGTTTCCTCAGGCCTAACAAAGTTTGATGACTTACCCGAACACTATGAAGCCTGGAGAGAAACGTTCATCAACACAATCGAAAGTCTGAGTCTATCAGCAAGTGAAGAAATGGATCTGCTTATCAAATGGCTGGGTAAAGAATCTGGTGGGCATGCAATCAGAATACGGTCTGTGAATATCAGACAGCCTAATGTGGGACTTAGAATGATCTGGGAAAGACTAAATAAAAAATATGGTGCTCCAGAGGTGATAGAAAGAGCTCTCTTTTGTAAACTTGAGAGTTTTCCCAAGATCAACAACAGAGAGAGTCAAAAACTACAAGAACTGGCTGACTTGCTTACTGAACTCGACGTTGCTAAACGAGAGGGTTACCTGCCAGGTCTAGCCTATCTTGATACATCAAGAGGTGTGCAGCCAATTGTGGAAAAGCTCCCTTTTTATCTCCAAGACAAGTGGCTGTCACACGGGTGCAAATACAAAAGAGATCATCATGCTGCCTTTCCTCCTTTCTCCTACTTCAAAGAATTCATCTGCAGAGAGGCTGAAGAGAGAAATGATCCCAGTTTTAACTATCCAGATCTTTTCACTAATTCTTACAGAAAAGAGAAGTCAAATCAAGCGAGACCTGTCTCCGTGCACAAGACGAACATATGCATGGCTTCAGAGCCCAAATTAGGAAATCCAGAGAAGCTATGCCCCATGCACCACAAGCCTCATTCTCTTCAAAAATGCAGAGGTTTTCGAAAACTGCTCTTGGAAGAGAGGAAAAGGTTCTTAAAAGAAAACAATATATGTTTTCGCTGCTGCGCCTCTACGACTCATCAAGCCAAATCTTGTGAGGCCACCGTAAAATGCGAGGAATGTGACAGTGATAAACACATTTCCGCTCTGCACCCCGGACCAGCTTCGCGCTCAGATGCAGTTCCTACTTCCTCGACAGAGAATGGCGGGGAGAGGTCGGACACAGAGGCACAGAGTGTCACATCCAGATGTACCCAGGTATGTGGGGATGGGTTTCAAGGGAAATCCTGCTCAAAGATCTGTCTGGTGAATGTGTATCCAAATGGCCACCAAGAGCAATGGCAGAAGATGTATGTCATTTTAGATGACCAAAGTAATGTTTCACTGGCCAGATCTGAGTTTTTTGACATGTTTGGTCTCAAGGGAGCAACCATGCCATACACACTGAAAACCTGTGCAGGCGTCATAGAAGCATCTGGGAGAAGAGCCCACAGTTTTATGATAGAATCGTTGGACGGGAAAGTTACCATGCCTTTGCCTGCACTTATAGAGTGCAATGATATCCCAAATAACAGGTCAGAGATACCCACACCCGAAGCTGCATGTCACCACCATCATCTTAAAAGAGTGGCAGATAAGATTCCACCACTTGACCCAGAAGCAGACATTCTTCTTCTATTGGGAAGAGACATTATAAGAGCGCATAAGGTTCGAGACCAATATAATGGTCCACTAAACGCCCCATATGCACAACGCTTAGACCTAGGGTGGGTCATAGTTGGAGAGGTGTGCATAGGAGGTGCACACAACACGACTACAGTGAGTGCTATGAAAACCTGCATCCTGGAAAATGGCAGACCAAGTCACTTTGCCACGTGTGAGAATAAGATAAAGGTGAAAGAAAATCCTAATGGCAAAGATGAGAAAAAGAGAACCCCACCCAATAGAGACATTCAAAATGCATTGACAGTGACTAATCTTGGGGAAACAGTCTTCAATGCCACAGAAGATGACAACCAGCTAGCACACTCCATTGAGGATTCAGTCTTCCTACAGATCATGGAAGAGGAATTCTTCCAGGATGAGACAAAAAGCTGGGTTGCCCCTCTTCCTTTTCGGCACCCACGTAAACGTCTGCCAAATAACAGATGTTACGCTCATCACCGTCTGATGTCACTGCGGAAGACTTTAGATAAGAAGCCCGAAATGAAAATGCATTTCACAGACTTCATGCAAAATATGTTAGACAAGGGACATGCTGAACTTGCACCACCACTCCAGGAGGGGGCAGAATGCTGGTATTTGCCCACGTTTGGTGTTTACCATCCCAAAAAACCAAGCAAGATTAGAGTGGTATTTGATTCCAGTGCTCAGTATGATGGAATCTCGCTAAACGAGGTGCTGCTGTCTGGACCAGATCTTAACAACACTCTCATCGGTGTCCTCCTCAGATTCAGGAAAGAGCCTGTAGCCATAACTGCAGATATTCAGCAGATGTTTTACTGTTTCGTTGTTCGTGAGGACTGCAGGGATTTCCTTAGGTTCCTGTGGTATCAGGATAACGATCTGAGTAAGGATGTGGTGGATTATCGCATGCGTGTTCATGTTTTCGGAAACAGTCCATCACCTGCAGTGGCAATCTTTGGCCTCAGGAAAGCAGCAGAGCACCAAGAAGTTGAATATGGCAGTGATGCGAGGCACTTCGTAGAAAGAGACTTTTATGTAGATGACGGCCTCCGGTCTTTTGCTACAACAGCAGAGGCCATTGATGTTCTGCGTCGAACACAGCAGATGTTGGCAGCATCTAACATCACTCTGCACAAAATAGCTTCAAATCGAGCAGAAGTATTGAAAGCATTTCCTGCAGATCAAAGAGCAGACAATGTAAAAGACCTTAACCTCTTTGTGGATGACTTACCAGTCCAACGCAGTCTTGGAGTCAGCTGGAACATAATGACTGACACTTTTGGATTCAGTATTCCTGAGAATGAAAAGCCATTTACACGCCGTGGTGTCCTGTCAACAGTAAACATTCTGTTTGATCCTTTGGGGTTCATAGCTCCTGTTGCAGTGACAGGGAGACTGATTCTAAGAGAGCTAACAACCGAGAATGCAGACTGGGACGTAGAACTCCCTGAGGCTAAAAAAGAAAGTTGGAGAAGATGGAATGAATCATTGTCAGCACTAAAAAACCTGGATGTTCCACGAACATATGCCTCTTTCTCTGTTTCAAAAGCACAGCACGCTGAATTATTGGTCTTCTGTGATGCCTCTGTCAAAGCAATATCTGCAGTTGCTTATCTTAAGACAACGAATGAACAAGGTCTCCAAGAGGTGGGCTTTGTTTTCGGGAAATCCAAGCTCGCTCCCAACCCAGGCCTCACAATCCCAAGACTGGAGTTGTGTGCTGCTGTCATGGCCGTTGAGATAGCCGATCTAGTAATGAGGGAGCTTGATCTAGATCTCAAGACAGTGAAATTCTACACTGACAGCAGAGTTGTATTGGGATACATACACAACGAGACTAGGAGGTTCTATGTGTATGTGAACAATAGAGTGCAGCGCATCCGGCAGTCAACACGACCTGATCAGTGGAACTACATTCCTTCAGAACTAAATCCGGCTGATCATGGGTCACGTTCTGTTCCAGCCGCCGAGCTTGCCGACACCACGTGGCTAACAGGACCAGCATTCCTAATGAAACAAACAAAGGTAGCTGCCAGTGGCGATAAAGGATCAACATTTGACCTTGTGAACCCAGATGCTGATGCTGAGGTACGTCCTGAGGTAATCTCGCTCGCCACACAAGTTAGTAGAGACAAACTTGGCTCAAAACGCTTCCAGCGTTTTTCTACCTGGACCACACTCAGTAAGACTGTGGCACGTCTGTGTCATATTGCTCAGTGTTTCTCTCACTCCTCAAAGAATCAAAGGTGTGTTGGATGGCACATGTGCAAAAGTGGCCTGTCAGTCATTGACATTGTCAGAGCAGAACAGATCATCATAAAATGTGTGCAAGAAGAAATGTATTCAGAAGAACTGAAATGCATCAAAATGAAACATGACCTTCCGAAAACCAGCACTCTGTACAAACTCCGACCCATTCTCGACAGCGAAGGTATGTTAAGAATAGGTGGACGCATTGGTCGAGGACAACTTGAAAGTGGTGAAGTCCATCCGCTAATAATACCAAGCCGCAGCCATGTAGCAAGCTTGCTTGTTTGTCATCATCATCAGGCTGTAAAGCACCAGGGCAGGCATTTCACTGAAGGTGCAATTCGCAACAGTGGTCTGTGGATTGTTGGAGGGAAACGTCTCATCAGTAGTATTATTCACAAGTGTGTTACATGCAGGAAACTAAGAGGAAGAACCGAGCAGCAACAAATGTCAGACCTACCCACAGAGCGCCTTCAGGCTGACCCTCCATTTTCCTATGTTGGCCTTGATGTTTTTGGACCATGGGAAGTGGTGATACGCCGTACCAGAGGTGGTCAAGCTCAAGACAAAAGGTGGGCTGTCCTTTTCACATGTATGGCCACTCGAGCCATACATATTGAGGTTATTGAAACAATGACGTCCTCAAGCTTTATAAATGCGCTCCGAAGGTTTTTCTCCATCAGGGGTCATGCCAAACAGCTTCGCTCGGACTGTGGGACCAATTTCACTGGAGCGTTCAAAGAGCTGAAGATGGATCCTGGCAATAAGAGCGTAGAGGATTACCTTCTTCAACAAAAATGCACTTGGGTTTTCAACCCACCTCACTCCTCTCATATGGGCGGCGCTTGGGAACGCATGATTGGAGTGGCAAGACGGATTTTAGATTCTATGCTTCTTCAGGTTGGACATGTAAAACTCACTCATGAGGTCTTAACCACTTTTATGGCTGAAGTGAGTGCCATTGTCAATGCAAGGCCGTTAATACCAGTTTCTACTGATCCTGAGGCGCCTTTCATTCTAACACCTTCCATATTGCTGACCCAGAAGGGGGGTGTTCCCTCTCCTACTGTAAGTGAGTTTTCAAGAGGGGATCTGCTCAAAAATCAGTGGAAAAGAGTTCAGGCCTTGGCAGATACCTTCTGGGCTAGGTGGCGCCGTGAATATTTGAGCACATTACAGAGTCGGCACAAATGGCAATCTCAGAAACCTAATCTCAAAGAAGGAGATATTGTTCTGCTCAAGGACGATCAAGCCAAGAGGAATCAGTGGCCTATGGGAATTATTGTCAAGGTTGTTCCCAGCAGAGATGGACTTGTTAGGAAAGTTGAAGTTAAGGTGATACGGAACCAGACAGCGAAGGTCTTCTCTAGACCAGTTTCTCAAGTAATCTTGTTGTTTTCACCACAGGACAATGACTCATCAGCAAGCTAGAGGATTGAGACTGTGGCATAAAGTGGCATATCTTTAATATGCCAGGCGGGGAGTGTCATGGAACGGACATATTATAGTTGTTTAAGAAGTGTTACTACCACCTAGTGGTAACTAAGCAGAATGTCTTTTTTGTAGAGGAAGTGATATACAGGAAGTTGTGTGCTCTTTAGCTGCTGCAGTGACAGCATTTGTAATCTGATGGCAATCTCTGCAATCCTGGTGTTAAAGTCCACAATATCGGCTTCATCCGTAAGTTCCTATACATTTAATGTGTATTAGTAAGTTTTGACGCTGTTTTGAGTTAAATCATATGGAGGCAGGTAGATGCTTGTATTTTGTCAGCAGATGCTTTATCTGTGGTCGTGTGTTTTTCGCTAGAACAATGTTATTCTCCCAGTGTAATGGAACATGTCTTCATTGTGTATTTTGTATTCCTTTTCTTTGTACAGTTTTACAAAAAAAAAAGAGAGAGAGAGAATTTATTTTCATCATTAAATCCTGCCAAACACAACAAGCGGCCTGTTTCTTGGAGGATGAAGTGCTGGGAATAAAGATTGTTAAGCTAGCTGTATAGCTGAAATTACGTTGCCTGCAACAAACTTTAGTGAGGACAGCATAGGGGGAAATCTGAAAAGTTACACCAAATGTGAAAATCAGTACACTTTGCCCTTTGGGGATGGGGGGGGGGGGGGGGGGGGTCGTGCTCACTAAGTGCTTTCATTTATTCATGTAACCACGTTGTTTGGTCTCTCAAATCTCAAAGCAATGGAGCTTTAGAGGTTTTACTGTTACAATATGAACAAAAAAATCTGAACTTGATGTCTCATGAAACTCACCAAAGTGTGGCTACATGTGCAATCCTGCAATCCACAAAACACATTAAATCTGCATAAAATAACATGAATAACATCAAATCTCCTATGTACTGGTGTGAGCTTAGAGTAGCACACCAAACAGTGAGGAACAGTTCACTCAAGCGCCCCTGGGATAGATGAGTGTCTTTGAATTTGGATGTTAAATCAGTTAGAACAAAATGAAATAATTAAAATATTATTGACTGAGAGAGGTCAAAAAATAATCATACATTTAAAAAAGCTGTACATCCCAAACACAACTCAAACTCCTGACATCAAGTTCTGGCTCTTTGTTATCCCACAATCTAACTGACTACAGATTGAGCCACTCACATCACAGGTTTATAAAGATGACATCGTTTTGGAAGCTTGTTTTTACACTGAAAAAAAAGAAAGAAAAAATGCCATTCATCTGTGAAAATGTTGGGTTAGAATCTCAAAATTATGACTATTACTCACAAACTGAAAATATCAGATTAGTACCTCAAAATTTCCAATAGTATCTGAAAATTTTAAGATAAGTCTAATAGTAACTCTGCCTAAAAAAAAAAACAGCTAGTGGGAATAAGTTCCCATATATGTGAGTGCCGTCAGGCAATGGCTCTGATGGTCCAGTCTCTTAAAGTTTATCATGGAACAAAAGAGACACATTGTTTCTATTTTTTGGAAAAGGCTCTTGTGTCACATTAGTCTGTGTACCTGGACTGGATGTTGTGTGGCCATCTGTTCACAAACATTTAGCTGTCAATCAAATGTTGCTTCATCACTGTAATCTGATTGGCAGTTCTTGCTTTGTCTGCCTGGACCTCTGTTATACTTGGAAAAAGACTCAATATCCATTAATCTACTGCTCAGTTTTTGCCATCAGGCTGAGATTGGTTTTGACCCTGGAGATAACATCTCTGGAATGCTGGCAGCTTCAGTTGACTGTTGTGTGTCTTTGTAATTCAAAACAGATTTATGAATGCAAATATGTTTCCTGCTGTATCAAGGAAGTCTGTGTCCTTCCTTGGAGAATTATTCCATCTCAACCCATCCTCACATACTTGCTTTGCCTCCTCATTTTTTTTAATCTGAACACATGGAACTCCAACTGTGAGCTGCTGAATTGAGTGTCCTCACAAACGGCCCTTTTCCATAGCTACAGATAGACTTCTAAAAAGAAAAAAAAGAAGAAACAGAAGTTGATCCCTTCTTTCAGCAGATGTTATCACGTTATTGTTGTTATTGAGAGCAGAACTGAAACTACATGCAGTTAAGTTTGTGGCAGTGATCTCTGTTTTGGACACAGGCAGTGAAAGCATCACGTCCGGGGGTTTCACCAGGTTTTCCTGAATGGCCTCCAGCTGCAGACGACAGATTTTCTGTGTGTGTGTTCCTGCAGTCAAAGCAATGAAGCAAACTGCTTCAGTCCAGTCGCTTCAATCAGCACAAACAGCTGCAGTGGAACAAGTTACT
This sequence comes from Aulonocara sp. 'chitande type north' Nkhata Bay, assembly GCF_057382095.1. Classification (NCBI taxonomy): domain Eukaryota; kingdom Metazoa; phylum Chordata; class Actinopteri; order Cichliformes; family Cichlidae; genus Aulonocara; species Aulonocara sp. 'chitande type north' Nkhata Bay. The sequence goes on from NC_141365.1 coordinate 19,931,760, forward strand.
GCCTTCAGACCATAATCTGATGTTTCAGTCTCCAGAGCGAGAGACAAAAGATTCCAAGATGAGCATAAGGAGATGGAATAATAAGGACTCTGTCTTCTAAGGAGGACTGCAGATAGCACACAGAGCAATGTCTAAAGTATGGCTGTAGATTAATGTCTATAACCTTTATATAAACAAGAAAATATGAGTCTTTGTAGAGTGTTACCAAAGTCCCTTTCTCTTGTTCTAATTTAAACTATTTGGCTCATCAGTTTCCAACAAATGTACAACCCACACTGACGTAGCCACCATCAGGCCTCAAGCTAACCATTTGAAACCAGACGTGACAAGGGAGGGGTGTTTCTAAACTGCAGCTCCATATTAAATCTTCCCCTGCTTTCTGGGCCTGTCTGACTCTAATGAGACCATAATTTCCAAAATGAACATCATATTTTATTAAATAAGACTTGAAGCTAGTGACTGGAACTATAAGCTCATCAGGAAAGTGTTTACTGAGCTCAGGAATCAGGTGATCAATGGGCTCATTTTCTCTAAGACATCACTTCGTTCTTTCTTTTTTTACAATCAGAGGAGTTGCCATCTGATGGACATTAGAGGAAATGCAGGTTTAAGAAGCAATGTCCAAACTGAAAAAAAAAATGAACAAAAAGCACAAGCCAGCATTCAGAGAACTGGTAGAATATGCTAGCATATGTTGGCCCCAGTCTCACAGGCCTAGAGATTGGTAGGTTACTTGTCGCTCAGAAAAAACTAAGCTTTGCTAATAAAATTGATAACAAAGAGGTATACTGTGCTGCACCAAAAACATCCTTGCAATGCCTTTGGTTGCTAGTAGTTTTAAATGGAAGATGCGGATTCGTCTGGAAACACTAGCTAGATACTCTATAACTGGTACAGAAACTTTGAAGAGTGCAACACAAACAGCGATTGATTCCCTTCAAAGTAAAATTTTGCTATTGCTTAGTGGTTAGGCAGCGAGTATTTGCAGACAAAACAGCATCTTTGATGACAACTATGCATGACTGCAGCAACCTGGTGGCAACAACACAATCACGAGGTTTTTGGAGCAGTATCATCACCTAGCAACCTCCAGAAAATACTTCCCTGCAGCATAGGTAATGTCCTAATGTAAGCTCACTCTTCCAGATGAGGAAAGTTGATGCTTTTTTTCTAGATATTTCATTTTCATTGGGAGAAACATTTAATCACTAATCCAGGTAACCATCCTTCTTCTTCAGTCTCAGCTAACTCCAGGTTTCCCTAACCTGATAAACAGTACATTTGCTTAAAAAACAAAACTGGCATCGTTGACTGACTGTGGGCCTTTGGATCAGTTTCATGATCATTAACAGACCAGGGACAGACACAGCCAGTCTCTAGGCCTGTGTAACCAATCCCTGAGCAGGCAACTATAGACTATTGTAAGATAGATGCTGGATATATGTACATGTACATATGAAATATATATGTTGTTCAAACAAAATCAAACATGAAAAGGGTGATCCAGGATTGCAGCCTATGGTCCACATGTCAGCAACCTGGGACAGGAGAACAAATCACCTGAATGAAGCTAAAGAAAGAGACAAGGAAGTTATTTTACTTTCATTCTCACAGTAAAACTGGAGATTTACATTTGGCATTACATACATAATTCACCCAGAATGCTTTTCCTCATAATAAAATGGAAACTTTACAACTTGTCCATAAAAAAGACAGTTTTTTTCTTTAAATATCTTCAGCGAGACCAGCTGGTTTAAATATTTACCACCCTGAATTGCTCAGTGTTTTATCTACCTCTGATGTCACGCTGGCACTCAGGTAAGCTGACCTGCGACCCATGCTGTCGTCTCCATTAAAGCTGTCAACAGTCTCAGATGATCCAGACGTCACCTGTTGAGTGGAGCTGCAGCCTGAGGTGACGTCAAACAGTTATTTCATCCCTCACCTCTGCTTTTTCCAGCACATGAAACTCAACCTGAGACCCATTAGATGAAACTGATCACTCCAACCTCCAAGAAGAAGTTTTTTTTGGGAGGTTTTTTTGTTGGGTTTTTTTTTGTTTTTTTTCCCAAAAAAAGGAAAAAACTTCACAGTTTCAAGGTTTTTCTTTTGTTTTTTGAGAAGCGGTTACACAACCGAAGCTAACTGTCTGTGACGGGACGATCAGAGGGGCGCTTGTTCTCTCCAAGGACTGAGTTTCCCATTAAACCTCCACATGGCCCAGTCCCGATACTTTCCAGAAACCTTTCAAAGAGACACCTGCCCGAGCAGAGCCACTGTGGAGCCAAACTCCGAATCACTGTCTCAACCCTGGAAATGATGCATTATCGCGACGTCAGAGGTCCAAATGTTCAGCCAACAAGACAGTTTTCAACATTTACTGTGAGCTCACTTCTATCAGAGTTTGGAGGTATTTACTTCCTAAAGAGAGGCAGAAGTGAGGGAAACTGAGCTAGAAGGAGTGCATTGTGGGAGATGTAGGAACTCATGGATTCTGATGGAAGCTGGTGATTTATTCAGGCCCCAGTTGCTCACCGGTGTGGGGCAGAAGAGTGACATCAACCATCTGCAACAGTAATAAAGAAGCAGCGCAGCCTTCAACTGGCGGTTTGTGCAGCACTCCGGTTTCACTATGGCACCGACGCCAACCTAAACAAGTCTGCGGCTTCATAATTCAGCCTTAAATGAAAAGAAAGTGGCCTACAGTTGCGGCCGCCGATTCTTCATGAGCTGATTTAACTGTCAGCAGAAGGACCTGGTTTTCCTGCGGCTTAATCTCCTCCCATTTCACTGGAAGAGCTGCAAGCGTGTCTGGATTCAAATGAGTTCAGGACTTTGGGGCTGAAGACTTTCAGCTCAAAACAACCAATCATGTGTTTTCTGAACGAACCTACTTCACCAATAAGATTCAGGTGAATTTATTCTGCCCTTACCTGAGCCATACTACAGGGATGGCCATTTATATGGCTACACCGTAATAAAATGGGAGTGGTTGGTGATATTAAAGTCCTGTTTGTGGCACATGTGAGGGGGCAAACTCCTCAAGATGGGTGGTGACCATGGTGGCCATTTAGAAGTCGGCCATCTTGGATACAACTTTTGTTTTTTCAATAGGAAGAGGACCATGTGACACATCAAACCTATTGGTAATGTCACAAGAAAAACAATGGTGTGCTTGGTTTCAATGTAACTTTAATCTTTCAAGAGTTATTTACAAGTTTATAAAATGGGTTCAATGTGCTGCCCATTGTGTTGGATTGTCAATGCAACCCTCTTCTCCCACTCTTCACACACTGATAGCAACACTGCAGGAGAAATGCCAGCACAGGCATCCAGTATCCGTAGTTTCAGGTGCTGCACATCTCGTATCTTCACACCATAGACAATTGCCTTCAGATGACCCCAAAGATAAAAGTCTAAGGGGGTCAGATCGGGAGACCTTGGGGGCCATTCAACTGGCCCACGATGACCAATCCACTTTCCAGGAAACTGTTCATCTAGGAATGCTCGGGCCATATAAGCCATATGGCCCACCCTGTATTAATATTGGAGTCTCACAGCTTTGCATCAGTCACAGCTCAAAATAATCACTTTTTATATTATCCTGGGCCTTGAAACAAGCTGCTTTACTGCATCGCCCTTAAATCATTTTTTTTTCCATTTTCATTTTAGTCAGCTTCTGGAATCCTGCAGAGGGGCATAAAAGAGAAAAAGCAATGTAGAAAAGGCAAAGATAGTAAGAAGGGGAATAGGAAAAGGAAAGGTAATGAGCAGTGTTGGTCAAGTTACTTGAAAAAAGTAATCAGTAACTAATTACTGATTACTCCCCCAAAAAAGTAATCCCGTTACTTTACTGATTACTTATTTTCAAAAGTAATTAATTACTTAGTTACTTAGTTACTTAGTTACTTTTTAAAAACACGATTTACAACCTGAAGAGGTGATAAAGTGATAGATCTTTCAGCCCAATTCTACTTTTTCTACATAATCCATCATACAAAATGTAATCAAATGGAAAAGTCTCTTTTTTTAACTTGTTTTATCAGTTTTAATCTTTTAACTTTATGCATCAAGCAAAACATTTAATTATATGCAACATTCTCTGACTTGAATAAATTAGTTTAACATTTAAACCTATTTTCTGCACATTCCAGCACATAAAATAAAATATTTTTTGTGTTTTCACTCACTCTTTCAAACAGATGCAAAACACAGCAGAAAATAAATAAAGTCAAAGACTCAGCGGTCCTTTTGCTCTATTTTCACCTGTAAAGCAGGAGCAGGGTAGGCGGAGGGTTACCCTGGTGCAGGTGTGCTGCGGTCAGTTGAAGAATCCGCGCGAGTGTCTCTGTGAGTTTCCCATCACGTCGTAGCTACTCGGTGCTTGCTCGGAAGTTTAGGGGTTTTTTTCGCTGTAAAAAGAAGTTTTCTTCCCACGCACGATGGACGCTAATGTTTTTGTCACTTTTTATGGAATCAAACTCAAAGTAAGGTCAGTACTTCCACACTTTAAACGCTGCACGCTCATACTCTCTCCCGCACTCGATATATTATCCATTGTTGATCTGCACACAGCTGCTGTCACCAACGTCGCACTTGCTTACGTCACTGTCATGAGACATTCTCGCAAAAAAAATCACGGTTTTAGTAACGCAGTAACGCAGCGTTCCTACGGGAAAGTAACGGTAATCTAATTACCGATTTTGCAATAGTAATCCCTTACTTTACTCGTTACTTGAAAAAGTAATCAGATTACAGTAACGCGTTACAAGTAACGCGTTACTGCCCATCTCTGGTAATGAGGAAAGGAAAATAAATAATAAAATGATGAAAGGAAATGAAAAGAGGAAAGGGAATGACAGTAAAGGAGATGGAAGGAAATAAGTACAGGATAGAAAAGATAAAGAAAGGAGGAAATAGTGAAAGAAAAAATAATAGGGCAACACAAAAAAAGGAAAGGAAGGAATAATGAAGGGGAAAGCAAGCTAAAGTGATAAAGAAAAGAAAAGAGGTAATTAAGGATTAAATAAGAGATGAATGGGACTAAGGAGAAAAAGGAAACAAAGAAGATGATGGGTAGCGGAGATGGATTTGTGATTGGTTCATCTGACATTTTAATGAATTGTTGGGAGCTCTGTCAGCAGGGAGCAGGCGAGCATTCCCATGATGCATCTGTCTGCAGCTTCTGATGTCATCATGGAGTTATTGCTCCCAGGTGAAGCAGCTGCTTCTCATCTGTCCAGGTAACCTTACATAACAATGTTTCCGACTCAGATCCCGAACGCTCAGGTCATTGTGGCTTCACAGAGGACCACGCCACCCAATGCTTTTATTTTGTCTTTGTGCTCTGCTCTGTCTCCACTGCTTTCAAAATAAAAGGATTCAACTCGACTTCAGTTAAAACTGAAACATAGTTAATGACACAACGCCACCTTTAAACTCTGCAGGTTTAAAGTTGGTGTTGTGCTTTGAGAGCAATAGCCTGAATAAAACTCTTCTGTTCAAACAGCTTCAGTCTCGTTTCACTGTCTGAAATCCTTCAGAAACATATTTGTGTGAAATCAATCAGCTTACAGACATTGTTCAGACTCACCAAACAGAAACTCCTGATATCAATAAGAAAGAAGAGAGTCTGTTCTCTACCAGCATTTGCCTGCCTAAAGGTTTCAGAGTGTTTAGAAAGCCTTGCAAGTCAGCACCACTTCATAGTTTTTGGATACTTAAGAAGAAATCATAAAAAAACATAAAAGACTTAAGTTTAAACATTCCTGTGATTCATCAGAATAAGAACTCTGATCTTTCAGCTGCTTTTACTTTCTCTTCCACGACTTGCCACAAAACTTCCTGTCTGAGTTTCTGAGTTTGCCCCTCATATCTCAGAAACAAGCATGTGGAACTAAAGGACTTTTCTTTTTTTCTTTTTTTTTATCCTGTTTGTTTCATATTTTCCAGCTTATTAAAGGGATGACTTGAAAAGTGATCAGCTGCAGCACAAAGATGGCGTTTAGAGGATGAACTGTTCAAAACTCAAGCAGAAACTTAGCCAAACATCTGATTTTAGAATTGCATGTTTTGCCATTATTATTGTACTCAGATGATTGATGAACAAACCGCTGAACTCCAACACATTGTGTGTTATAGATTAACTTTGATTCATTTAACCTTTCATGGTTTTAGTTACATTTACTCAAGCTTTGTCCTGATCTGACACCTGCAGGTGTCTTCCTTTATAAAAATCCACAGAATTAATACATTGTGCCTCCACTAAAGGAGGTTTTACACAAAACAGTGTTTTGTGTCTGCACAGCAGAAGATCCAGCTGACATTTAAGAATTCTCTCCAAATCTCCTCCTCCAAAACCCCCATGACTCCCTTGCTGGTCCATTGGCTATAAAATCCATTGCTTTGCCACTTAATGATTTAGCCACTTCTGGCTCTACAGTAAGTTCAGAGACTGTGGTTGTAAAAAGCAAAAATACCTTTAAAAACTTGGTCATCATCTGTCCTTCAAGGTTGACTTCTTGTGCACCTCCAGACCTTCAGATCACCTCTGCACCTAGAATTCTGAGAACATGCTTTGTGCATGTTCAATTGCCTCACATAGCTCAAAGTTGGGTCTCTGTCAACAACTTAGAGACCCAACGGCAACAGCTTGGCATCAGGTCAGGAGTCTAGGACCAGGATCATGCTCATCGTTTCTTCTTGAAGTTCTCCTGATCAAAGAACAAGCACAACTGTGTGCTGGCGCTACAGAAATTATGATCTAAATGTTGTCGCTGTTTACTGTCACCAGAGGGCAGTGACACAAATATGTGGAAGGGTTTGTTACTTATGGTTTGGTCTGTGCTGTTGTTGATCTTTAAAGCTCAGAATAAAAAACTGCACTGTGGTTCTCATATTTCTTTTTGATTATTTTTTTATTTCTTCCTGCATTGGGCCAGGGTTTTTGACCCAGTGTTTTGATTTTGGTCTTTAAAGTTTCATCATGTCATCCTTTCTCTATTCTGTGGATACTATCCAGGGGTCACGGGCTGCCCCTTCCTATGTGAATGTGCCTAAAGACTTTCACAGACTTACAGCTATAAATCCAACATAGGATTTCAAAGCAGAGACATGCTGTAACATCCTGGGGTGTCCGAGGAAAAACATTCACAGGAAACCATTGTAACAGCACTGCTTGTAATGAAAACTTATTTGGCCACACCAACACAACTGCTGCTCATCACAACTTTGTTCTCTTTTCCAGGCTAAAATTCAGGTTGAAGGGTTGCTGTTTTGACACAGCAGGACCTCCAGGAAGCAATCTAAACATAGCAGGAGTTCTGGGAGTTACCTAGCCCTGTACACGGTGACCACTTCAAAGCAGATGGGAGCCAACCAAATCTGTCTTTGATTGTTAGCACTGCAGAACATTCGGATTGCACCTTTCTGAATCTTCTGCTTGTGCAATAAGATATTTTTAAGGATCCACAGCTGCAGACAGCTTGTTCAGCTCATAGTTTGTTCCAACGATAATTAAACAGGCATCCAAGACTTTGCTGGAGATACTTTTTTTTAACATCCAATTATTTATTTTTTTCTTCTTTTCATGAATGTGTTAGGAAAGCTCTTGGAACTTTAGTTTTGAGAAAAAACAACCCTCTACGGTGTAAGTCATCATCATGACAACCCTTACCACAAACCTTAATGCCAACTCTAACCCTAGGCGATGAGAATATGTAACTATAGTTTTTATTAAATTGTTCCCCAAAGTCTAGGCAATCAAGGAACAAAGAAAACAATCATTCTGACTAATGTGCCAATAACTACCTTTTACCTAAATATCAAGTACGGTGGCTTAGACCTCAGGGAATTAAAGTTCTTGAAAGTTTTCATGACAAACAGCTTACATTTTTCCAAGAAGGGACATACATCATATGTAGACTTTGCTTCATCCAATAAACACCCAACCTTTTTGCTATTCGGCCCAAGCCTGGTGTATGGAGAACAGAGACAACAATGAAAGCAGTTTGCTTCATGAACCTGCTCTTATTTCTCAATTTCAGATGTATGAAGCTATTATATTTCATCATGTCACACATTCTAATTTCTGGTTTTCTCTTTGGTAGAAGCTTCTTGCGTTTTACTGCTTAGTTTGTTTAAATTTTGAAGTTTTTCCTCTTTTCTGTTTCTTTTTTTTTTTTTTTTGTGTCCCGTTTGGATCTTTAGCCATCAGAATTGTTGTCTTAAGGCCAAGAAAGATGCTAAGCGGATTTATTTTACCAAGTGGATCATCATGGCCTTGCCATATTGGTCCATTTGATTGACCTTTATTATAATTTTGAATTTATTTTATTTTCGGTTGCTACAAACGGGACAGACATGACTGGGGGATAGGACAGGGAGAAAGAATGAAAGAAAGAGAGGGAGAGAAAGAAAACCAAAGGGGAGAAGAGATGGTGAGAAGGGGGGAAGAAAGAAAAAAAACCCCAAACAAAACACCTGGATCACCTGTATGGAGAAAAAAAACAGAAGAGAAAGCAAAAAGCAACATAATAAAAAAAAAACAGCACCATCACAATAAACTAGCTAGCAGTAGATAACAGTAGAAACGAAATAATAAACGATATTGTGCAGCACGCAAGATAGACAGCGCACAATGTGCTTTGAGGCAGCAGCCAAGAAAGCTGCAATCCGCGTCTGTGAACACCCGTGTGTACACCTGTGTGCACACCTGTGTGGATCAGCATGCTTGTATTCCAAAGGTTTCTCCATGTAACGATCTGCTAGGGAGTGTGGGGAGCCATAGCCCCGTCCACCAGGGTGTGAAGCAGGTATGGAGGAGATCCAGGCCCCAGATATCCAGAGGCCCCAGAGTACAAGAACCCGAGGAGGACCACCAAAAGGGGGGAACCCTCCTGGGAAGAGCTGAGTAGAGCCCCAAACGAGAGGTCAACCCGCAGCTACGGAGCAGAGGCCAGAGGGGGTTGCAGTGGCGTGCCCGTGGGCTCTGCCAGCAGCCAGCTGTGCCAGAGAGGACCGAGCTTCAGGCCCAGAGGCCAGAGGCCTGAGGGCATCCCACCCCCCGGAAGGAGCCCAGCCAGGCCACAGGCGCCCGGCCCGCCAATCGGCCACCAGGAGTGAGCCGGTACATACATGAGCGCCCAGCCCCAGACGACAAGGACCACCAACACACCAACGTCTGAGGGCATCAGCCACCGGCAGGGAGTGTGGTGAGAGGAGATAGGCCTCCGTACTTTAGAGGGCCTGAGATGTACCCAGAGAGGTTGAGTCTAAGACCCAACCTGACATATAGACACAGACGAACAGGCACACGCGGACACAGACGTGCATTCCCACCCCATATGCACAACCAAATACTCGGCACTCACCCAACGTGTAGACAGACACAAATAGACACTGCACAGACAGTCACACTCCCCAAACATACTCTATATTCCAGGTCCAGGTACCCCCACCCTCAGAGGGGCAAGCCACACCTAGACCCAGGAAATGTAACCCTTCTCTCTGGGGTGGAGGCAAGCGGACCACCTCCTTATCTGCAGTAGCAGGGAGGCCCCGCATCCCAGACCCCAGTCTGACGGCCAGCACCTCCTCCCAGCACCCCAGCCCTGACGGCTAACAGAACCGGGGTGAGTGAAGACCTCAAACCTCCCTACGCCCGCTCATATGTAGTGTTGCTGTGTGCTGTTCTAAAGTGCATTTAAAACTCAGGAGAGCAGGGTACTTGCTTCCTCTCAGAGAGCAGCACAGCTCCTCCCGAAAACCCTTAGTGTCTAAATGCATTTAAAATTGAGGGTAGGGCACCAGCGCCAGAGGTGGGTTGGAATACACCGATCATCCTCTGGATGCTGTAAAACGTGCCCACCCCCAAGGCCCTATATGTATGTGTTATGTGAGAGTGTGAGTAATGTGGATGTCTAGGTTGCAGAATAAAATTGAGGCACAGGCGGCCAGAAGGGGACGGAGGAGGAGTGCCTCCCCTGCACCCTGGTGACATACCTGCACCCCAAGCCCTGCGTGTGTGGGTGGGTGTGGTAGAGCGATTGTTCAGTCTGACGTCACTAGCCGTGTCAGGGTCTAAACTCCGCTGCAGGTCCATATATCAAACGATCACTATGGCATTACTGAGAGTTGAAAAACTGTCTAAAGTCTTTCATCTTTAATAAAATGATCAGCGTTCTGCTCTACCAGGTGTAACAATTGAGTTTAACATCCAGGATAGGGAGGCAGCTGAGGATGGGGAGGGAAGAAAGGGAGGGGCAAGCAGCGCCTCCCTGGGGCCAGCTCCCCCGCTGACCCCAGTAGGCACCCCCACACTCTTTTTCTGTTTCTTCCTGGAGTCTAAAAGTCTGTTTGACCCTAAATGAGCCCAAAACAAGCTGACAACAACTTGTGTCTGAGCTCAGAGAGGAAGAAGTGTTGAACATTATTAGGTCCATCAAACACGAGTGCTCAGAAAATCAAAAACACGAAGGAGGGAGAAAGGACAACATCCAAAACGTGCAGCAAATTTTCTCATCAAATCAAAAGCAAGCTATGGAAAAACTAAAAATAGAAAGCAGGAGGAGAAAATGAGGGCTTTTCACACATTTGGGCTGAAAGTTTCCAGAGTATCGACTATGGAAATAAACATGTTCATCAAGGACAAACTGCTCGGGGATTTGGATCCTGTGATGTTTAAGAGTCCAGCAGACATCAGTCATTCCTGACAGCTGAAAGTTCAAAAACAAAATGCTTAGAGGCTTCCTGCTGAAACACCACTACACCCTTAGCATTACACAACACCCCCCCCCCCACACACACACACACACACACACACACACACACACACACTCCCCCAACACCACTCCCCCTGCCAGTGGCAGACGCCCTCAGACATTGGTGCGTTCGTGGTTCTTGGTGTCCGGGGATGGGCATCCAGGTACGCACCGGCTCACTCCTGGTGGCTGCTTGTCGGGGCCTGGAGCCTGGGGCTCGCTCGGGCCCCTTCGGGGGGTGGGGTGCCCCCGGCCTCTTGGCCTGGAGCTCGGTCACTCTGGCACAGCTGGCTGCCGGCGGAGCTCACAGGCACGTCACTGCAACCCCTGCTCTGCGGCTGCTGTGACCCCTCATCTGGGGCTCTCCTCAGCTCTTTCCGGGAGAGTGGCACGGTTGCCCCTCCGTTGGTCTTCCTTGGTCTCTTGTGCTCTGAGGGTCTCTGGATGTCTGGAGCCTGGATCTCCTCCATCTCTTCATGCCCTGGAGGACGGCGCTATGGCTCCCCACACCCTCTAGCAGATCATTACATGAAGGAACCTTTTGAATACAAGCGCGCTCATGCTCACAGGTGTACACACGGGTGCTCACACACACAAACTACACCCTTTTTGGATCCTACCTCAAAGCACACTGTGTGCTGTCGATCTTACGTGCTGCACAATAATATCCAATATTTAGTATTTACTGTTATATTCACATAGATTATCATGATGATGTTGTTTATTATATTGCTCTCTTTTTTGCTTGTTTTCTCTTTTTTCTTTCTCAACAGGTGATCGATATATATTTATGTATTTTTTGTCTGTTTGTTTTGTTTGTTTTTTGCCCTTTATCACCGTTCCTCTTCCCCACTGTTTTTCTTTCCCTACCTCTTTCTTTCTCCCTTTTCTTTCCTCCAGTCATGTCTGTCCCGTGTGTAGCAAGTGAAAATAAAATAAAATAAACAATAAAAACAAAGTTCAATCAAATGGACCAATACGGCAAGGCCGGGATGGTCCTTTTGGTAAAGTTAATCCGTTGGGCATCTTTCTTCGCCTGGCAAAAGAACCAAATGGGACAGGCGGGAAAAAAAACATTCCTTCTGTCAGAAGCTGATGAAAAAATACAAAAATATTTTCCCTTTTGTTCCTTTATCTGTTTGTCATCAGTCTCCCTGAGTGTCTGAATTTAGTATGTCAGATGATGAAGAAAGAGATCTATCAGCAGCCTCATCATTCTCTGCACTAAGACTGTTAGCTGAAAGTACTGTATGCAAAAGTCTTGAGTCACCCCTCACTCCTTTATATTTTTCTTGGAAAATGGGAAATAGGTGCACTGATTTATTGAAACATGTATTCACAGAAATACAGTATGTCAGGCAAAAAGTTTGTATAGTTCTAAAGAACTTGAAAATCAAGATTTTCAGACGCTTTCCAGATAGGATTGTATGGTGGATCAAAATTTGATGACATTCATAATTGCAAACAAGATCTCCAACACCACTGGTTGAAATGGAGCTCTGAGCTATGACAGAGCCTCCGCTGTGTTGTAAACTGATTTTCAGCCCAGTTCTTGTTTAAGTTTGGCATTTTTCAGAGATTCAAATAAAGATATTTTCCATATACTGAAAGTAAAATAAGAACGTTTCAACAAAAAACAACAAAATATTTAAAAATGTAACATAAAATGTATGCTAGTAGTAGTAGTAGTAGTATATATAAGGATCAAAGAACTATTTACACAAAGAAATTTTAAGAATGAAAACAGAGAAAGAAAGAGTAAAAGAGAAAGCATCACATTTAAAACCAGGAGAAACAAATAGACAATGAACCTGAAATCTTATTGTTGTTATAGCTTTTATTCACCTTTACCTCTGCTGTCAGTAAGTTGTTGTGATAATGAGTTTGACTGACACCTTCTGTATTTGCTCACCTCGGTTACATTCCTCCATCTGACAGCAGTCAAGGGGTTATTACAAGAAACCTTCTTGTAAATGAAAACAACTGGAACATCCAGACTTTGTGTCATCAGACTGTCAGTCACTGTTAACACTTATGTTTATCAGCATTTAGTAAGTGTAAGTTGAAGCATAACATATTTAATTCACAGTTTACATTCTTTACCACAGAAATTTTGAAAACATTAGTGGTATATTTCATCCGTTCTCATTAGAAGGAAAAAAAAACCTGTGAGACAAATGATTTTGTAAAAAAAATCCTTTTATTTTAGAAAAATGTGACTGTGCTAGCTCACAATTACACATCATGTCTGAATAGTTTTTTCTCTTCACGCTATTATTGGGTGAAAAATTATGGCTTGTTAGGGTTATTTTAAATCAGTGGAAAAAATAAATAATATAAAGAAACTTTCAGAGTGGCCAGACAGATTTAATAATTGGATAGAAAGAAAGAAAATATTAAGGTATATAATATCCTTATTTATAGTAAAAGTTTATATAAAAGTGGGAAATTTATGGAAAAACACTAAAACAGAAACTCTGAGTAGGATGATTTTTTTTTTATCAGAAATTTACATTTTACATTTAGAACACTCAGGTTTGGTCAGAATATTGCCCTCCTGTGCTGGCTGTACATACCACATAGAAAACACAATACAAAACAAAACATGGAGGAAAACAGAAAGCCCGAGACCTGCATGCAAAACAATAGAACATGATCCATCAACTTTGCTTTAAAGAAGAATTTTGGGGTTGAGAAGCCATTTGAGTCACGACTGACATTTTGAAACAGTTGTTTTGGATTCAAGCATTCTAAAGTGACAAACATACACCAAGCTTAAACATATATGAAAACAAATATCAGTGGTTGTACTATCAACTACAGTTAGTACAAATCATTTAGTTCATAGCAACAAACAGAAAATTCAAGTACTTAAAAAGAGAAAACAAAGACAGATTTTAAGAGGCTGTTTTGCAGATGAGAACTTCTATTCTCTTTATTTCATCAGTCATAATAATTTGTCTCTCTGTTAGCACCTGGTTCATAAAACGGGAAGTCGTGAATTTTTTATAAATGATTGCTTTCATGTAAGTTAACATCTTGTGCAAACATAACAGCAAATGAATGAAATTTTCAAAACTTTCTCAGTGTAATTTACATAATATTATAATACCTCGTCAAAACCATAACTTCTTGGGGAAAGCTAGTAACTTGTCAGTACAAAAAATACCTGATTTGACCACCAACACCTTCTCAGAACAAGTCAGTCACCTGTCTGAATAACACAGTAACTTGTAACCTGTAAAATAATGTTTTACTTTGGCAGAACAATAATAGTTACTTGAAACACGATAGGAATTTGTTCAAGCAAGATAGTAAGATACTGCCTTAAGAAAACATAAAGTACTATATTTATCAGAAACATAACACCTTGGTAGAAAACAATGTGTTGAAATGAGATAGTAACTTGTGCAAATACAATAATAAGAATATTAATTTCTTGAGAAAAGGAGAGGAACTTACAGTCATGAGAAGAAGAAAGTTTTCACAGAAGTGTAGTTTTGTGAAAAACCAAGTGAACCCAATGATTTACTGGCTTCTAGAGGGGGATTCTACAAGATGTATGGATGGAACTTAAAGTAATGGGTTACTGTTTGACATTATCATGTCCCATCATTGTGTAAGAATTTTGGCCCACTCCTTTTCTTTGATGGTGCTTCAGCTCATTGAGTTTTGCACAGCTCTCTTAAAGCCCCACAACAGGATTTCAAACAGGTTGAGGTATGGACTTTGCCTGGATCATTGCAACACCTTCATTATTTTCTTTTTCAGCCATTCTGTTGGAGATTTGCTGTGTTTGAGATCATTGTCTTGCTGCATGATCCAACTTAAGTGCTGGACAGATGATTTGACTTTAGAATACTTTGGCAGGCAGACAAGTTCATGGTCACCTCAATGACTGCAAGGCCCCCATGTCAAGTGTCTGCAAAACAAGCCCAAATCAACACCCTTCCACCACTGTGTTGACGGTTGGTATGAGGTGTTTGTGCTGAGGTGCTATGATTGGTTTTCTCCAAACATGATGCAGTGCATAATGGGTAAAAATCTCCACTTTGGTCTTGTCTGTCCAAAGGACATTGTTCCAGGAGTCTTGTTGTTTGATCAGATGCAACTTTCCAAACCTAAGCTGTGCTGCCATAATCTTTTTAGAGAGAAGAGTCTTTCTTCTTTCTAAAAAGATTTGCTGAGATGTCCACTCCTCTAAAGATTGTGACATTGTGTTAACATACATCTGAATGCCCAAGACAAGTAAAATGCCCAAACTTTTGCTTTTGAAGAGGTCACACTCACTAAGGATCACTGACTAAAATGCATTTAATTAGCAGCACCTGTCTGCTACTTACCCTCAAGAATAGATAGTCTGGAAGAAGACAGTACCTGCAGTGACTTATGACTTGTCAGAACATGACGGTGCCTTCTCTGAAGAAGAGAATAACTTTTTGGAGAATGATAACTTTCTTGAACTTCACAAAGATATACAACACAATGACAGGCTATGCATGTTCAATACATCAGTTAATGTTCCAGCAAGCACTGACTAACAAATGTAAACATTCCCATTTGCAAAGTGACTGATTGGGTGAACATGAAGCAGAAGGAAAAAAAAAAGGAATTTTGCTGATTCAAGCATGGTTTTATAGTGATGTATATATTTAAAACAAGGGCTCTGAGATTCTACACATCATATCCCAGAAAAAGCTACCAGAGCAGCAAAGGCACTGATGGGGATGAGCGTTGCAAGTCACAGCTGTCCGAAAAACCACGTCAGAAAAACAGAAATTAATACCAAAAGACATATATTAAAATAATGTTACTGGTGCAAAAATTAAAAACTATACTTCAGACGTGCTTCTTTAATATGACAGCAGTGACAGGCAAGTTGGGATATTATCAGAAACCCTTGAATTTAAGCTAAGGTGAAAATGTAAGACAGAGGTATGCAGCTGTGAAACTGTTGAGAGGTTAAAAAGCAGTTACTGAAGTCTTTGTACAGAATAAATAAGCAACACAGTGAATACAGGAAAAGTTGAAGTTTCAAGGTAAGAGAAGAGGCAACCTCAAGGATCCCAAGTTCATTTCAAGGTCCCTCAGAAGTAAAACACTCTTCTTAGAAAATAAACTCCAAGATTGTTGAACATTTGGTCACCTTCATCTCTACTCCCTTCCTCAACACACAGACGAAGGCAGGTTTCTGTAGAGAAATTAGGACATTTATGCAGGTCAATGAAACGTTTTTCATCACATAAACAACTAAACTAAGCTTTTATTGTGCAGGAATGTCAGCAAATCTAAGAAGAAAATCTGAGGAGTTAAACAATTCCCAAGCTGAGATGTTTGCAGTGATGCTAATCCCTTTCAGCCACTCTAGATAAAGTCTTACTCTTAAGGAAATACATGGTGAGAATTGTTCTCTACATTTCCATCAAATACTCATTCTTTGGTCAAGACTGGGAGGTCAGGAGATACTTTTGGTTCTATGTATAGTTAGACTCTGAGACAACTTTTGCTGTTTTAGCTATTTACAAAAGAATGTTAAAGTTCTTGTAAGAGTTCACTTTTTGAGGGGTTTAATAGAAATAAAGCAAGAACCATTGAAGAATTAAATGTATTTGTATACATAGTCGACTGTTTTCAGACACTCAAATGCAGCTGAGCAAAACAATGAAAAGCTGGACAAAATTCATAATGTGTGTTCTTCTTCATTTAAGCAGATTGAAGGTGTGGAGATGGTTCCAAGTGAGGAATTTGGAAGCTGCATCTGTGCAGCAAAACAGTATGTCCTCAGACTGCAAGTAAAATAAATCCATCAGAGAAAACAGTGGGAACATTGGGCAAGCATGAATCACAAATGTGTTCATTCAGAGAACAAAACAACACACTGGTAAGTTCACCAACATTAAAACCTGGACCTTCACAAAAGACAACAGAGGGTGATGAGTCCATCTCCATGGAAAATCCCTTCACAAGATCCAGGCAACCAGGAAGTAGGTACATGAATACAGAAAAATCACTTAATATAAAAAGATGAGTTCACAGGGAAAATCCAGAGGATTCCTGTATCGACAGAAGCATAGAGCTCAGGAACAGCGTTCTTTGGAAAAATGAATCAGAGATTAACCTCTAGCAGGAAAAGCTGGAGGTAACTTGGAACAAATCATGACCTGAAAGGCACAACACGAGCTGGAACACATTACAGTTGGAAAGCATAGATATTAATGGCTTCAAGTGGCGCTGCCGTTTAATGTTGATATGTTACAAGGCAGAAGAAAAAATATGTTATCTGTTCACATTAATCCAAATGTAGGGAAACAGTAGAATATTGAACAATTAGACCTGAACCCATTGGAGCTAAATTTCACTGTTGAAGACAAAACCAAAGCCAAAAAGAGCCGTGAATAAACAAAAAGTGAAGCAAAGAGGATATAACTTGTTTAGTCAATGAGTTCATTGTCCGCAAAGGATTTTCCAGAAAGGGTTACAAATCAACAATGTAGCCTTAGTTTTATTTGAGACCCTGAAAATAAAGGATGGTTTATGCACTGTTATTGTTAAACTGTTCAACTTAAAGTCTGAACTTTGAGTCTATATTAAATGGTAAATGGCCTGCATTTGTATAGCGCTTTTCTAGTCCATAGGACCCCAAAGCGCTTTACACTACATTCAGTCATTCACCCATTCACACACACATTCACACACTATATTAATCTTCATATTCATCATATAATCATCATATAACTTTAATATGTTCTGGGACAAAACTGAAATAACAAATTACATATTTCCCTAAGACATGGTCATCTTCATAGACACATCAAGAAATGTAGAAGTAACATTTATTTCAGCTGTACATGACCTGTACAGATGAAATCAGCTTAGCCAACATTTTCCTAGTGGCCCAATATTTTTCAGACTTTCCAAAACCAACGATTTGACTTTATTCCACTTTTGCTTTCAGACATTTTCACAGTTTGCCTGTTTTGTTACAAATCAGTAAACAAATTGGAAACAGCGGCAGCAGCCCAGGGTTGGAAATCAAAACCAAGTCCTAGAAATCTACAAACCTTTATTAAAAATGTAAAAGAAAAAAAGCAAAAGATTTATGTGTCATGAGAGGAGGAAAATTAGAACAATGCTCCTGGCTGGGTCTGGCTATATTGCCTGAATATAAGCCAAGATCAACCAAATATCAGGACAACAGGAAGGAATCGCACATGGTGTAGATTTGTCTGTGGTTCAAAAATTGTATTTACAGTTAAATGCAGACACTGAGGTGTAACTATCAGTAGGCATAATGGAACTGTGACCGCGCTCTTCATCCTCAGAAATGATCTAACTTTGCCATGTATTTTACCTTAGAGAATGGGGATATGTTTCAGATAATTACTATCTCTGCTGTCCTGTAGCTTTAACTCTGTCACATTTTCCAGTGTACTGTAAATAAATTTCAGTGGGTGGGTTTGTTGGTACCTGGTCAGAGGCTGCTGGATGGTTATGTGCTGGAGCTCCCTCTCCTCTCCAGGAATCTGGTCCACCAAATAAGAGAAAATTGGATTAGTTTGCTGGTTTTGGCTGCTGACTGATGAGGTCCAAACAGGCGACTTCCAAACCACAAAAAAAAAAACCCAAATTAAACCGAAACATAAACAGGCGAGCAGAGAGAGGGAGGAGGATTATTGTTTGTATGTTTCTGCACATCTGAGGTCAGAAATAGTTTAAAGCCACCCGCCAGACCATTCCTGCTATTTTTAAATGTTTCCAATGTTTTTCCTCAACTCAACTCTCATCATGATGGAGATTAGGCTGAGTTTAAAGCAGTTTGTTTGGTCTGAAGCTTCTGCACAGGCCGTTAGTGTAACCGCTGAGGAAGTTTCACTGGGTTTTATTTCCCTGGAGTACAAAAGATATTTTTCATACACTTCACGATGAGAGTTTAAAATCATCAACTTAACCACAAAAACCTACAGAGTAAACTCATTACCAGTGGCATGGAGTTTGGATATGATTTGTTTGAGTTTGGCTTTCATTCATTGTATTTTTCATTTTAACATTTATGTACAAAGCATTTCTAAGTTATATTGAAACATTCAGTTTTTTTCCGGTTGCACACTCGTTTTAGCAATTCAGAAATCATTAAATTCCTCGCTCCATGTTAGTCATAGTAGGATTAATCAGAAAATGCAGCTAACATGAAGATTATTTCTTTAGCTCTTTTTAAATTGGATGTTCACACCTTCAGCTTATGTTCACTCTACAAACAGCAATTAAAAAGCTTACATTTGAGTCTGTCGCACAAATTCTGCAAAGTGTTGATCCCTTGCGCACAGCTCGATTATCCTCAGGCGTTCTTGAATCTCCTGCAGAGAGGTTAGAGGTCAGCACAGAGAAAACATGTTTGTGTGAGAGTCAGTCTAGAGGAGAAAGAGGAGGGGAAGAACGAGGATGAGGAGTTCCTGCATGTAAAAATACCCGTCTGCGTAGTACAGACCTCCTGCTGAGACTGAAAACCTCTGATCCAGAAAAATGTCACAACAGTTGGCCGGCTCTGTCTGAGGTGTCAAATTGATTTTACTTGAAGTAAAGCTTTGTGTAGGAGGTGAAAGTCACTTCCTTTACCAGCTGCCCTGTGATCCAGAACTATAAAAATCAAACCCATAAACTGGGTCCTCTTGAAAAGTTTCCTTTTCTAAACATTGCTGATGTTATAAAATCAGCACCCTTATTGTTCTTGATACAACATGCTCAGTAGTTACCCAATTCTATGCTACATAATAAATTTTTCAAAATCCTAAAACTAAATAGAAATTCATATTTTTCAACTCAATATCTGACACTCAGCTTGTTTATTTAAGCTACCATTTTCACTATTTGAGGGCATGTTCATGGTGTTCCACAAGGCTCAGTTTTGGGCCCATATTTTTTTGCAAATGCAACAAATTCCCCCTGTATGCAGATGGCACCCAGCTTTACGCAGCAGAAATGTTGCCTTTTCCTACCTCTTTACTGAGTGTGGTGTTTTGATAGATGTTTTTTATCTCTTCACTGCTGAGGTCTTTAGAATCGCCTACACTGGCAGAGCTGCTGAAGTGAGGGAGCCCGCGATCAGACTCATGGTAGTACTGGGGCACGTCATCATTGTAGCGGTGGTAGTACTGGGCAGTAACAGGGTCACTCTCAAACATCGGGTTGAACTTGGTGGCACGTTCAAGTGTTGGCAAACTGTCACCTCGCCTGAAAGACAACGCAAGTTCAAAAAGTTTGCTTTCTAGAAATGTATTTTTTCTCATTTAATTTGTTGTTAAAACGCCAATGATATTGTTGTACCGTAAGGGGTCCTCTGTGTCCTCCCCATCATACTGCTCTTGTAACGACCTAGCCAGGAAAAAGATAATCCCAGCCGCCACCATCAGGAAACCAGCCACTGAGGCAATGGCGATGCCCACCACCAATGGCTCGGAAACATACTCTTCACAGTGTTCACCACGATACCACCAATTTTCTCCAACACGACACCTGCAGCAAAGATTACAAATTTGTAGTACAAATTTGCAGTAAAAACACCAAAGATTATACTGAAATGGTCTAATGGTATGCTTTCAGGCTTTTTCAGCCCTCTTTTATTTAATATTTCTAGAACTGGCCTAGCAGTAATGTAAGCATTACATTAAGTAATATAATGCTGTAATTTCCATTCAGTATACAGCTGAACATCTAAATGCTTCACAGATGTCCTTCAACCTAGGAACATTTTGTGTTCATATTATTTATATTCTCCAAAGTGCTATGTAGCTGTTTGCAGATGAAAAAGGTATTTATGTTTAAGAACAACTGAGACAGATCATACAAAGTGCCTTGTATTTTGTTATAACATTAATCACATATTCACAAGGGCCACAAAGGACAATTTAATTTTAGAAATATATAATGCGAATCAAAAAAGGTTAAAACTTAAAAATGCAATTTTGTTGATAAGAAAAACATATCGAGGTAATATAAGCAGCTTTTATTTTGGAGGTAGTGCCCTCTCTTAACATTTATCTTTAATTGTCAGAGACCGTGCATAAAAATACTGACTTCATATCATAAAAGATACTTTATACCAGAATTCACTACTAGCTCATTTCTACCTGCTGTACCTGCAAAGGATCTTTTTTACTTTCAATGGGGAAAAAGTACTACCTACATCTGTATCTACAGGACATTAACTGCTTAGAAAGATGCATTTTATTTGAAGAAAGCTGACTGTTTTCTCTTTATTTTAAAGTCTTCAAATTGGTACAAGCAGACATATTGCAGTATATTTATACATTGTAAACTAATTAAATATGTGGTAATATACTGAAGAATGAAACCAATGAGGCATAAAATACAGAAACATTGTGAAACAAGAACAGCGATATTTAATTTTCTCTTACCTGCAGATGGCACCCTTGCCAGGGATGATGTCACATTTTCCATCATTAAAGCAAAAATCGTGTTGCACCTCACAGATGCTCTGACATGGCAGGCCATCCACACTCAGATATCCAGCGTTGCACACACACTCTGCTTCACTTGACCACTGATTCACTATACACCTGGAAAACTTGTTACATGCCTGGAACTTACAGGGATCAGCCCGGTCACCTAAGGAACAAACAGTGGAAAATGAAAGGAGCAATTAGAAGACACAGTGTCATATGAAACCATAAGAAAGAGAAGAAGATGCCATCCTACATAAACAGAGGTAAGGGTTCAAAGAGCTCTAGTAAACTCCAGGCCTCAGGAGTCTGCATCTGGTCAGCACTCAAATGACAAAATGTTTGTTGGCCTGGTCTTAATAAAGACAAAAGCAGCACAAGGATAAATCAGTTTATGTTTATGTACTTCAGCATACCCTAGAAAGTGCTGGAAAATCTTAGATGCTTTTCTTAGGCTTTTTCAAGTCTTTTTTAACACAACAATCAATGACTTTAAATATTTCCCATGAGACACCAGACCAGCAGCAAGAGTCCTGACTGTTTGTATCTTGGGAAAATCCTTAAGAGTTCAAGAACAACCAACCTAACTAACCTTTATATGACCCAATAAGGTTGACATGTGCTTGTGCAATGGAAAACCTGCCTCGAGAGTACAGGGAAGATGAGAGGAGTAAACTGATTATATGTACACAGTGAGTCCTGATGCAGTGACTCACTGCTATAGCTTAGGGTGATCAGGCAGTGAGGTGCTCCTCTGATTGGCTCAGACAGATTACAGAGCTACAGCTCAGCAGCAGAGGTGGAGGGAATATGGAGTAATTCCTCCGATAACAGTAAATAAAATCTCATTCTTCTGTGGATAAATCCTAAACTCTGCTGAAATGCAAACATGTATGTCACTGGACTGGCAGATTGGGTTACATGTAAGTCTTGAAACACTATTACAGCAACAAAAAACTTTCTTTTTGGACCTCTTGGTGGCAAATTGTTAATGATGTGTTAAGTGATTGTTCCACTCAGAGTTGTTGTTTTTTGCCAAATTCCACTATTTTAAACTTACACCACTTTCTTAGTTTTGGACCTGTCAAACTACTGTCTTCCTCATAGGATTAGAGACATTTTATATTCTCGTTGAATGTTATGATTCTGCAAAAATGTCCTGGTGCTAATTACATAAAAACAAAAATAATACTTTTCAGGAAAACGGGACAGTTATTTTAGCAACATAGTATACAGACCTAAAGAATTAAAAGTGAACCACAGTGTTAATCTGAATTTAACAAGTAAAATGATTTCTCCTTCCTTTTCTCCCTCCTACACCTGTTTACAAGCTTCATTTAACACATACGTCTTTACACTCCTTTCAAAACCCAGATAAGAATCCTCACTGTCTACACTTAAAGACCTGCAGTTACTGCAACTATAAAAACCAGTTTAGGCTCAAAGGAGCAGCTCTAAGCAGCGGCCATGATGATGTCCCATCAGGGTGAGTCAGTGTGTGCTGCTACTGATCACGTTTCTGCCAGACAGATTATCTCGGGTATTAGATCGCAGTCCTGACAGCTGAAGCCTGTCAGAGCTGCTCAGACACTGCACATACAAATTTAGGATTTAACAGTCTGAGGAGCATCATGGCAATAAGTGCACAAGTAAACAGTAGCTTTGATTTCATTTCTCTACAGCAATAAACACATCTGACTGTATTCCACTTTATTCTACATTAAAAATAACTTACTGGAAAAAGAAAAACTATCAGTACATGACTGGAAAATAAATTTATGTGTTCAGATTTTGAAGGTATTTATTTATTCATATAGGTATTGAAGGGATCGTTTCTGTTTACCCTGAAATTCAAGCCTTAGATGCATAAAACCATGAATCAACTGGATAAAATTTTTAATTAATTCTGTACATTGTGGTTAAGTCGCCACATATAGAAGACAAATGTGTCCTGGTTTGTCCCTAACACCTAATCAGTTTAGGGATGTTGTTTTTCGTGAAGCCCACTGTGATCATAATTGAAATATGCTAAAACTGGAAGGCACTGATAGATACATTCAAGATGCTGATCTCATAATTTTAGTAACTGTATTAAAATTCAAGGGTCTGTAGTTTTAGAGAAAAACATTTTCAACTTATGAAACAGTTATTGTTAATGAATGTAAACTGAATATTTTCAGAATAAAGATAACACCTCAGTGTCAGTTTTAGAGACCCACAACTGGCAAAATTAGCATCTTCATTAAAGCATTAGATGTAATTCTGCACGAGCCTGGTTCTCCCAAAGGTCCCTTCCTGTTCCCTTGTAACAGGAAGGAACCCACTATCCCAAAGTGCTCACTCATGTTGGTGGGGGGGGGGGGGGTGGGGGGTCATCTAATTGTTGG
Source organism: Aulonocara sp. 'chitande type north' Nkhata Bay (assembly GCF_057382095.1). Classification (NCBI taxonomy): domain Eukaryota; kingdom Metazoa; phylum Chordata; class Actinopteri; order Cichliformes; family Cichlidae; genus Aulonocara; species Aulonocara sp. 'chitande type north' Nkhata Bay. The sequence continues at coordinate 19,955,364 of NC_141365.1, forward strand.
GTGAACTGATTTGAATTGAATCCTACCTGACTCAACATCAAGTGAGTACTTGTCAATTGCGAGGTTCATGGTCTGATAGGCAGTGTTGGCAAAGTCTTCCAAGATTAAATAGACAACATTGGTGACTCCTCTGTGTACTGGTTTACCAAACCTCATCCTACTGTTTACCACAATGCTGCCATTTCTAAAGTTAAGGATCTCCAGGTTCTGGAAGTTGTTCAGGTTTGACTCCAGGTATGGGACCAGCTATGAGGTGAAGATAAAGATGTGTTAGTAGCATGGCATATGAATCTGGAAGGTTCCTATTCACTGAGTCATGATTCTTTGAATCCTCACCAGCTGGAGGAAACGCTGCTCCAGAGCCTTGTATTCCGGGGAGCTCTTGTTGAACAGGTCCATTGAGAACACCATATTGGTCACCCTCAAGCTGAAGAAAATTGTTAACGCCCTGCCAGGTCGGGTTGGCAATGCAATGGCATCTAAATCAGAGGCCTGAGCTCCACTGGAGAAGCCACTGCTTTCCCCTTCAATCGACACCCCGCCATACTGGAAGACATCAAAGCTGATAGCGATGCTGGGCACATCAGAGACACCATGTTCAAAAGGTTGGAGTTCAGTCACAGGAACGTGGTCATCAACTTTCTGCACAGAGGAAGGAACAACGACTGCTGGTTTTGACTGTGGATCTGAAAATAGAGTGTGTACTGGGGTTTCACTAAGATCTTCATGTCTTGTGTCCTCACTGAAAACCACAGCTGGTTTTGACTGAGGAACCTTTGGAAGTGGTGTGTTTTTTGAAGCTTCATTAAGATCTTCATGGGTTCGATGCTCATGGTGAACCACTGCTGGTTTCGACTGACGACCATCTAAAGACGGAGCCCTCACTGGAGCTTCAGGAACATCTGCATGGTCCTGATGAGGAATCACTGCCGGTTTTGACTTAGGACCATCTGAAGGCGGAGCCCTCACTGGAGCTTCAGGAACATCTTCATGGTGCTCATAATGAATCACTGCTGGTTTTGACTGAGGACCATCTGGAGAAGGAGTGCTTACTGGAGGTTCAGGAAGATCTTCATGGTTTCGATAATCATGGTAAACCACTGCTGGTTTCGACTGACGACCATCTAAAGACGGAGCCCTCACTGGAGCTTCAGGAGCATCTTCATGGTCCTGATGACGAATCACTGCCGGTTTTGACTGAGGACCATCTGGAGAAGGAGTGCTTACTGGAGGTTCAGGAAGATCTTCATGGTTTCGATAATCAAGGTGAACCACTGCTGGTTTTGACTGAGGACTACTTGAAGATGGAGTGCTTCTTGGAGCTTCAGGAAGCTCTTCATGGTGTTCATGGTAAACAACTGTTGGTTTTGACTGAGGACC